>NW_027362001.1:6327500-6610000 GCF_039654945.1 Dendrobates tinctorius
AGAATCACATTTCTTGGTAAAATCATGCAGGATTGAAATTTTTGATGGTTTTTTACTCCTCTCAACAGCCCAAACAAGTTTCTAAAAGGATGAGTTTGCAACTACTTTACTTTTGGAGAAAATTCAAAACATTCATTATTCAATAGGGCCCAAACTATCAAAAAACAGCGGTTTCAATGAACACACATTTCTTGGTAGAATCATGCAAGACTGAAATTTTTGATGTTTTTCTACTCCTCTCATGAGCCCAAACAAGTCTCTAAAAGCATGAGTTTGCAACTACTTTACTTTTGGAGAAAATTCAAAACATTCATTATTCAATAGGGCCCAAAATATCAAAAACCAGCGGTTTGAATGAACACACATTTCTTGGTAGAATCGTGCAGGACTGAAATTTTTGATTTTTTTCTACTCCTCTCATGAGCCCAAACAAGTCTCTAAAAGCATGAGTTTGCAACTACTTTACTTTTGGAGAAAATTCAAAACATTCACTTTTCACTAGAGTCCAATAGCAAAAATCAGGTTTTGAATGAAGAATCACATTTCTTGGTAGAATCATGCTGCATTGAAATTTTTGATGGTTTTTTACTCCTCTCAAAAGCCCAAACAAGTTTCTAAAAGGATGAGTTTGCAACTACTTTACTTTTGGAGAAAATTCAAAACATTCATTATTCAATAGGGCCCAAACTATCAAAAACCAGCGGTTTCAATGAACACACATTTCTTGGTAGAATCATGCAGGACTGAAATTTTTGATGTTTTTCTACTCCTCTCATGAGCCCAAACAAGTCTCTAAAAGCATAAGTTTGCAACTACTTTACTTTTGGAGAAAATTCAAAACATTCATTATTCAATAGAGCCCAATAGCAAAAATCAGGTTTTGAATGAAGAATCACATTTCTTGGTAGAATCATGCAGGATTGAAATTTTTGATGGTTTTTTACTCCTCTCAACAGCCCAAACAAGTTTCTAAAAGGATGAGTTTGCAACTACTTTACTTTTGGAGAAAATTCAAAACATTCATTATTCAATAGGGCCCAAAATATCAAAAACCAGCGGTTTGAATGAACACACATTTCTTGGTAGAATCATGCAGGACTGAAATTTTTGATGTTTTTCTACTCCTCTCATGAGCCCAAACAAGTCTCTAAAAGGATGAGTTTGCAACTACTTTACTTTTGGAGAAAATTCAAAACATTCATTATTCAATAGAGCCCAATAGCAAAAATCAGGTTTTGAATGAAGAATCACATTTCTTGGTAAAATCATGCAGGATTGAAATTTTTGATGGTTTTTTACTCCTCTCAACAGCCCAAACAAGTTTCTAAAAGGATGAGTTTGCAACTACTTTACTTTTGGAGAAAATTCAAAACATTCATTATTCAATAGGGCCCAAACTATCAAAAAACAGCGGTTTCAATGAACACACATTTCTTGGTAGAATCATGCAAGACTGAAATTTTTGATGTTTTTCTACTCCTCTCATGAGCCCAAACAAGTCTCTAAAAGCATGAGTTTGCAACTACTTTACTTTTGGAGAAAATTCAAAACATTCATTATTCAATAGGGCCCAAAATATCAAAAACCAGCGGTTTGAATGAACACACATTTCTTGGTAGAATCGTGCAGGACTGAAATTTTTGATTTTTTTCTACTCCTCTCATGAGCCCAAACAAGTCTCTAAAAGCATGAGTTTGCAACTACTTTACTTTTGGAGAAAATTCAAAACATTCACTTTTCACTAGAGTCCAATAGCAAAAATCAGGTTTTGAATGAAGAATCACATTTCTTGGTAGAATCATGCTGCATTGAAATTTTTGATGGTTTTTTACTCCTCTCAAAAGCCCAAACAAGTTTCTAAAAGGATGAGTTTGCAACTACTTTACTTTTGGAGAAAATTCAAAACATTCATTATTCAATAGGGCCCAAACTATCAAAAACCAGCGGTTTCAATGAACACACATTTCTTGGTAGAATCATGCAGGACTGAAATTTTTGATGTTTTTCTACTCCTCTCATGAGCCCAAACAAGTCTCTAAAAGCATGAGTTTGCAACTACTTTACTTTTGGAGAAAATTCAAAACATTCATTATTCAATAGAGCCCAATAGCAAAAATCAGGTTTTGAATGAAGATTCACATTTCTTGGTAGAATCATGCAGGATTGAAATTTTTGATGGTTTTTTACTCCTCTAAACAGCCCAAACAAGTTTCTAAAAGGATGAGTTTGCAACTACTTTACTTTTGGAGAAAATTCAAAACATTCATTATTCAATAGGGCCCAAACTATCAAAAACCAGCGGTTTCAATGAACACACATTTCTTGGTAGAATCATGCAGGACTGAAATTTTTGATGTTTTTCTACTCCTCTCATGAGCCCAAACAAGTCTCTAAAAGCATGAGTTTGCAACTACTTTACTTTTGGAGAAAATTCAAAACATTCATTATTCAATAGAGCCCAATAGCAAAAATCAGGTTTTGAATGAAGAATCACATTTCTTGGTAAAATCATGCAGGATTGAAATTTTTGATGGTTTTTTACTCCTCTCAACAGCCCAAACAAGTTTCTAAAAGGATGAGTTTGCAACTACTTTACTTTTGGAGAAAATTCAAAACATTCATTATTCAATAGGGCCCAAACTATCAAAAACCAGCGGTTTCAATGAACACACATTTCTTGGTAGAATCATGCAGGACTGAAATTTTTGATGTTTTTCTACTCCTCTCATGAGCCCAAACAAGTCTCTAAAAGCATGAGTTTGCAACTACTTTACTTTTGGAGAAAATTCAAAACATTCATTATTCAATAGAGCCCAATAGCAAAAATCAGGTTTTGAATGAAGAATCACATTTCTTGGTAGAATCATGCAGGATTTAAATTTTTGATGGTTTTTTACTCCACTCAACAGCCCAAACAAGTTTCTAAAAGGATGAGTTTGCAACTACTTTCCTTTTGGAGAAAATTCAAAACATTCATTATTCAATAGGGCCCAAAATATCAAAAACCAGCGGTTTGAATGAACACACATTTCTTGGTAGAATCGTGCAGGACTGAAATTTTTGATTTTTTTCTACTCCTCTCATGAGCCCAAACAAGTCTCTAAAAGGATGAGTTTGCAACTACTTTACTTTTGGAGAAAATTCAAAACATTCATTATTCAATAGAGCCCAATAGCAAAAACCAGCGTTTTGAATGAAGAATCACATTTCTTGGTAGAATCATGCAGGATTGAAATTTTTGATGGTTTTTTACTCCTCTCAACAGCCCAAACAAGTTTCTAAAAGGATGAGTTTGCAACTACTTTACTTTTGGAGAAAATTCAAAACATTCATTATTCAATAGGGCCCAAACTATCAAAAACCAGCGGTTTCAATGAACACACATTTCTTGGTAGAATCATGCAGGACTGAAATTTTTGATGTTTTTCTACTCCTCTCATGAGCCCAAACAAGTCTCTAAAAGCATGAGTTTGCAACTACTTTACTTTTGGAGAAAATTCAAAACATTCATTATTCAATAGAGCCCAATAGCAAAAATCAGGTTTTGAATGAAGAATCACATTTCTTGGTAGAATCATGCAGGATTGAAATTTTTGATGGTTTTTTACTCCTCTCAACAGCCCAAACAAGTTTCTAAAAGGATGAGTTTGCAACTGCTTTACTTTTGGAGAAAATTCAAAACATTCATTATTCAATAGGGCCCAAACTATCAAAAACCAGCGGTTTGAATGAACACACATTTCTTGGTAGAATCATGCAGGACTGAAATTTTTGATGTTTTTCTACTCCTCTCATGAGCCCAAACAAGTCTCTAAAAGCATGAGTTTGCAACTACTTTACTTTTGGAGAAAATTCAAAACATTCACTTTTCACTAGAGTCCAATAGCAAAAATCAGGTTTTGAATGAAGAATCACATTTCTTGGTAGAATCATGCTGCATTGAAATTTTTGATGGTTTTTTACTCCTCTCAACAGCCCAAACAAGTTTCTAAAAGGATGAGTTTGCAACTACTTTACTTTTGGAGAAAATTCAAAACATTCATTATTCAATAGGGCCCAAAATATCAAAAACCAGCGGTTTGAATGAACACACATTTCTTGGTAGAATCATGCAGGACTGAAATTTTTGATGTTTTTCTACTCCTCTCATGAGCCCAAACAAGTCTCTAAAAGGATGAGTTTGCAACTACTTTACTTTTGGAGAAAATTCAAAACATTCATTATTCAATAGAGCCCAATAGCAAAAATCAGGTTTTGAATGAAGAATCACATTTCTTGGTAAAATCATGCAGGATTGAAATTTTTGATGGTTTTTTACTCCTCTCAACAGCCCAAACAAGTTTCTAAAAGGATGAGTTTGCAACTACTTTACTTTTGGAGAAAATTCAAAACATTCATTATTCAATAGGGCCCAAACTATCAAAAACCAGCGGTTTCAATGAACACACATTTCTTGGTAGAATCATGCAGGACTGAAATTTTTGATGTTTTTCTACTCCTCTCATGAGCCCAAACAAGTCTCTAAAAGCATAAGTTTGCAACTACTTTACTTTTGGAGAAAATTCAAAACATTCATTATTCAATAGAGCCCAATAGCAAAAATCAGGTTTTGAATGAAGAATCACATTTCTTGGTAGAATCATGCAGGATTGAAATTTTTGATGGTTTTTTACTCCTCTCAACAGCCCAAACAAGTTTCTAAAAGGATGAGTTTGCAACTACTTTACTTTTGGAGAAAATTCAAAACATTCATTATTCAATAGGGCCCAAAATATCAAAAACCAGCGGTTTGAATGAACACACATTTCTTGGTAGAATCATGCAGGACTGAAATTTTTGATGTTTTTCTACTCCTCTCATGAGCCCAAACAAGTCTCTAAAAGGATGAGTTTGCAACTACTTTACTTTTGGAGAAAATTCAAAACATTCATTATTCAATAGAGCCCAATAGCAAAAATCAGGTTTTGAATGAAGAATCACATTTCTTGGTAAAATCATGCAGGATTGAAATTTTTGATGGTTTTTTACTCCTCTCAACAGCCCAAACAAGTTTCTAAAAGGATGAGTTTGCAACTACTTTACTTTTGGAGAAAATTCAAAACATTCATTATTCAATAGGGCCCAAACTATCAAAAACCAGCGGTTTCAATGAACACACATTTCTTGGTAGAATCATGCAAGACTGAAATTTTTGATGTTTTTCTACTCCTCTCATGAGCCCAAACAAGTCTCTAAAAGCATGAGTTTGCAACTACTTTACTTTTGGAGAAAATTCAAAACATTCATTATTCAATAGGGCCCAAAATATCAAAAACCAGCGGTTTGAATGAACACACATTTCTTGGTAGAATCGTGCAGGACTGAAATTTTTGATTTTTTTCTACTCCTCTCATGAGCACAAACAAGTTTCTAAAAGGATGAGTTTGCAACTACTTTACTTTTGGAGAAAATTCAAAACATTCATTATTCAATAGAGCCCAATAGCAAAAACCAGCGTTTTGAATGAAGAATCACATTTCTTGGTAGAATCATGCAGGATTGAAATTTTTGATGGTTTTTTACTCCTCTCAACAGCCCAAACAAGTTTCTAAAAGGATGAGTTTGCAACTACTTTACTTTTGGAGAAAATTCAAAACATTCATTATTCAATAGGGCCCAAACTATCAAAAACCAGCGGTTTCAATGAACACACATTTCTTGGTAGAATCATGCAGGACTGAAATTTTTGATGTTTTTCTACTCTTCTCATGAGCCCCAACAAGACTCTAAAAGCATGAGTTTGCAACTACTTTACTTTTGGAGAAAATTCAAAACATTCATTATTCAATAGAGCCCAATAGCAAAAATCAGGTTTTGAATGAAGAATCACATTTCTTGGTAAAATCATGCAGGATTGAAATTTTTGATGGTTTTTTACTCCTCTCAACAGCCCAAACAAGTTTCTAAAAGGATGAGTTTGCAACTACTTTACTTTTGGAGAAAATTCAAAACATTCATTATTCAATAGGGCCCAAACTATCAAAAACCAGCGGTTTGAATGAACACACATTTCTTGGTAGAATCATGCAGGACTGAAATTTTTGATGTTTTTCTACTCCTCTCATGAGCCCAAACAAGTCTCTAAAAGCATGAGTTTGCAACTACTTTACTTTTGGAGAAAATTCAAAACATTCATTATTCAATAGAGCCCAATAGCAAAAATCAGGTTTTGAATGAAGAATCACATTTCTTGGTAGAATCATGCAGGATTGAAATTTTTGATGGTTTTTTACTCCTCTCAACAGCCCAAACAAGTTTCTAAAAGGATGAGTTTGCAACTGCTTTACTTTTGGAGAAAATTCAAAACATTCATTATTCAATAGGGCCCAAACTATCAAAAACCAGCTGTTTGAATGAACACACATTTCTTGGTAGAATCATGCAGGACTGAAATTTTTGATGTTTTTCTACTCCTCTCATGAGCCCAAACAAGTCTCTAAAAGCATGAGTTTGCAACTACTTTACTTTTGGAGAAAATTCAAAACATTCACTTTTCACTAGAGTCCAATAGCAAAAATCAGGTTTTGAATGAAGAATCACATTTCTTGGTAGAATCATGCAGGATTGAAATTTTTGATGGTTTTGTACTCCTCTCAACAGCCCAAACAATTTTCTAAAAGGATGAATTTGCAACTACTTTACTTTTGGAGAAAATTCAAAACATTCATTATTCAATAGGGCCCAAAATATCAAAAACCAGCGGTTTGAATGAACACACATTTCTTGGTAGAATCGTGCAGGACTGAAATTTTTGATGTTTTTCTACTCCTCTCATGAGCCCAAACAAGTCTCTAAAAGGATGAGTTTGCAACTACTTTACTTTTGGAGAAAATTCAAAACATTCATTATTCAATAGAGCCCAATAGCAAAAACCAGCCTTTTGAATGAAGAATCACATTTCTTGGTAGAATCATGCAGGATTTAAATTTTTGATGGTTTTTTACTCCTCTCAACAGCCCAAACAAGTTTCTAAAAGGATGAGTTTGCAACTACTTTACTTTTGGAGAAAATTCAAAACATTCATTATTCAATAGGGCCCAAACTATCAAAAACCAGCGGTTTCAATGAACACACATTTCTTGGTAGAATCATGCAGGACTGAAATTTTTGATGTTTTTCTACTCCTCTCATGAGCCCAAACAAGTCTCTAAAAGCATGAGTTTGCAACTACTTTACTTTTGGAGAAAATTCAAAACATTCATTATTCAATAGAGCCCAATAGCAAAAATCAGGTTTTGAATGAAGAATCACATTTCTTGGTAGAATCATGCAGGATTGAAATTTTTGATGGTTTTTTACTCCTCTCAACAGCCCAAACAAGTTTCTAAAAGGATGAGTTTGCAACTACTTTACTTTTGGAGAAAATTCAAAACATTCATATCACCGGGCAGCATGGTGGCTCAGTGGTTAGCGCTGCAGCCTTGCAGCGCTGGGGTCCTGGGTTCGAATCCCACCAAGGACAACATCTGCAACGAGTTTGTATGTTCTCCCCGTGTTTGCGTGGGTTTCCTCCGGGTACTCCGGTTTCCTCCCACACTTCCAAAGACATACTGATAGGGAATTTAGATTGTGAGCCCCCGTCGGGGACAGTGATGAAAATGTGTGCAAACTGTAAAGCGCTGCGGAATATGTTAGTGCTATATAAAAATAAAGATTATTATTATTATTATTATTCAATAGGGCCCAAAATATCCAAAACCAGCGGTTTGAATGAACACACATTTCTTGGTAGAATCGTGCAGGACTGAAACTTTTGATGCTTTTCTACTCCTCTCATGAGCCCAAACAAGTCTCTAAAAGGATGAGTTTGCAACTACTTTACTTTTGGAGAAAATTCAAAACATTCATTATTCAATAGAGCCCAATAGCAAAAATCAGGTTTTGAATGAAGAATCACATTTCTTGGTAGAATCATGCAGGATTGAAATTTTTGATGGTTTTTTACTCCTCTCAACAGCCCAAACAAGTTTCTAAAAGGATGAGTTTGCAACTGCTTTACTTTTGGAGAAAATTCAAAACATTCATTATTCAATAGGGCCCAAACTATCAAAAACCAGCGGTTTCAATGAACACACATCTCTTGGTAGAATCATGAAGGACTGAAATTTTTGATGCTTTTCTACTCTTCCCATGAGCCCAAACAAGTCTCTAAAAGCATGAGTTTGCAACTACTTTACTTTTGGAGAAAATTCAAAACATTCATTATTCAATAGAGCCCAATAGCAAAAATCAGGTTTTGAATGAAGAATCACATTTCTTGGTAGAATCATGCAGGATTGAAATTTTTGATGGTTTTGTACTCCTCTCAACAGCCCAAACAAGTTTCTAAAAGGATGAGTTTGCAACTACTTTACTTTTGGAGAAAATTCAAAACATTCATAATTCAATAGGGCCCAAAATATCAAAAACCAGCGGTTTGAATGAACACACATTTCTTGGTAGAATCGTGCAGGACTGAAATTTTTGATGTTTTTCTACTCCTCTCATGAGCCCAAACAAGTCTCTAAAAGGATGAGTTTGCAACTACTTTACTTTTGGAGAAAATTCAAAACATTCATTATTCAATAGAGCCCAATAGCAAAAACCAGCGTTTTGAATGAAGAATCACATTTCTTGGTAGAATCATGCAGGATTGAAATTTTTGATGGTTTTTTACTCCTCTCAACAGCCCAAACAAGTTTCTAAAAGGATGAGTTTGCAACTACTTTACTTTTGGAGAAAATTCAAAACATTCATTATTCAATAGGGCCCAAACTATCAAAAACCAACGGTTTCAATGAACACACATTTCTTGGTAGAATCATGCAGGACTGAAATTTTTGATGTTTTTCTACTCCTCTCATGAGCCCAAACAAGTCTCTAAAAGCATGAGTTTGCAACTACTTTACTTTTGGAGAAAATTCAAAACATTCATTATTCAATAGAGCCCAATAGCAAAAATCAGGTTTTGAATGAAGAATCACATTTCTTGGTAGAATCATGCAGGATTTAAATTTTTGATGGTTTTTTACTCCTCTCAACAGCCCAAACAAGTTTCTAAAAGGATGAGTTTGCAACTACTTTACTTTTGGAGAAAATTCAAAACATTCATTATTCAATAGAGCCCAATAGCAAAACCAGCGTTTTGAATGAAGAATCACATTTCTTGGTAGAATCATGCAGGATTGAAATTTTTGATGGTTTTTTACTCCTCTCAACAGCCCAAACAAGTTTCTAAAAGGATGAGTTTGCAAATACTTTACTTTTGGAGAAAATTCAAAACATTCATTATTCAATAGGGCCCAAACTATCAAAAACCAGCGGTTTCAATGAACACACATTTCTTGGTAGAATCGTGCAGGACTGAAATTTTTGATGTTTTTCTACTCCTCTCATGAGCCCAAACAAGTCTCTAAAAGCATGAGTTTGCAACAAATTTACTTTTGGAGAAAATTCAAAACATTCATTATTCAATAGAGCCCAATAGCAAAAATCAGGTTTTGAATGAAGAATCACATTTCTTGGTAGAATCATGCAGGATTGAAATTTTTGATGGTTTTTTACTCCTCTCAACAGCCCAAACAAGTTTCTAAAAGGATGAGTTTGCAACTACTTTACTTTTGGAGAAAATTCAAAACATTCATTATTCAATAGGGCCCAAACTATCAAAAACCAGCGGTTTGAATGAACACACATTTCTTGGTATAATCATGCAGGACTGAAATTTTTGATGTTTTTCTACTCCTCTCATGAGCTCAAACAAGTTTCTAAAAGCATGAGTTTGCAACTACTTTACTTTTGGAGAAAATTCAAAACATTCATTATTCAATAGAGCCCAATAGCAAAAATCAGGTTTTGAATGAAGAATCACATTTCTTGGTGAATCATGCAGGATTGAAATTTTTGATGGTTTTTTACTCCTCTCAACAGCCCAAACAAGTTTCTAAAAGGATGAGTTTGCAACTACTTTACTTTTGGAGAAAATTCAAAACATTCATTATTCAATAGGGCCCAAAATATCAAAAACCAGCGGTTTGAATGAACACACATTTCTTGGTAGAATCGTGCAGGACTGAAATTTTTGATGTTTTTCTACTCCTCTCATGAGCCCAAACAAGTCTCTAAAAGGATGAGTTTGCAACTACTTTACTTTTGGAGAAAATTCAAAACATTCATTATTCAATAGAGCCCAATAGCAAAAACCAGCGTTTTGAATGAAGAATCACATTTCTTGGTAGAATCATGCAGGATTGAAATTTTTGATGGTTTTTTACTCCTCTCAACAGCCCAAACAAGTTTCTAAAAGGATGAGTTTGCAAATACTTTACTTTTGGAGAAAATTCAAAACATTCATTATTCAATAGGGCCCAAACTATCAAAAACCAGCGGTTTCAATGAACACACATTTCTTGGTAGAATCATGCAGGACTGAAATTTTTGATGTTTTTCTACTCCTTTCATGAGCCCAAACAAGTCTCTAAAAGCATGAGTTTGCAACTACTTTACTTTTGGAGAAAATTCAAAACATTCATTATTCAATAGAGCCCAATAGCAAAAATCAGGTTTTGAATGAAGAATCACATTTCTTGGTAGAATCATGCAGGATTGAAATTTTTGATGGTTTTGTACTCCTCTCAACAGCCCAAACAAGTTTCTAAAAGGATGAGTTTGCAACTACTTTACTTTTGGAGAAAATTCAAAACATTCATTATTCAATAGGGCCCAAAATATCAAAAACCAGCGGTTTGAATGAACACACATTTCTTGGTAGAATCGTGCAGGACTGAAATTTTTGATGTTTTTCTACTCCTCTCATGAGCCCAAACAAGTCTCTAAAAGGATGAGTTTGCAACTACTTTACTTTTGGAGAAAATTCAAAACATTCATTATTCAATAGAGCCCAATAGCAGAAACCAGCGTTTTGAATGAAGAATCACATTTCTTGGTAGAATCATGCAGGATTTAAATTTTTGATGGTTTTTTACTCCTCTCAACAGCCCAAACAAGTTTCTAAAAGGATGAGTTTGCAACTACTTTACTTTTGGAGAAAATTCAAAACATTCATTATTCAATAGGGCCAAACTATCAAAAACCAGCGGTTTCAATGAACACACATTTCTTGGTAGAATCATGAAGGACTGAAATTTTTGATGTTTTTCTACTCCTCTCATGAGCCCAAACAAGTCTCTAAAAGCATGAGTTTGCAACTACTTTACTTTTGGAGAAAATTCAAAACATTCATTATTCAATAGAGCCCAATAGCAAAAACCAGCGTTTTGAATGAAGAATCACATTTCTTGGTAGAATCATGCAGGATTACAATTTTTGGTGGTTTTTTACTCCTCTCAACAGCCCAAACAAGTTTCTAAAAGGATGAGTTTGCAACTACTTTACTTTTGGAGAAAATTCAAAACATTCATTATTCAATAGGGCCCAAACTATCAAAAACCAACGGTTTCAATGAACACACATTTCTTGGTAGAATCATGCAGGACTGAAATTTTTGATGTTTTTCTACTCCTCTCATGAGCCCAAACAAGTCTCTAAAAGCATGAGTTTGCAACTACTTTACTTTTGGAGAAAATTCAAAACATTCATTATTCAATAGAGCCCAATAGCAAAAATCAGGTTTTGAATGAAGAATCACATTTCTTGGTAGAATCATGCAGGATTTAAATTTTTGATGGTTTTTTACTCCACTCAACAGCCCAAACAAGTTTCTAAAAGGATGAGTTTGCAACTACTTTACTTTTGGAGAAAATTCAAAACATTCATTATTCAATAGAGCCCAATAGCAAAAACCAGTGTTTTGAATGAAGAATCACATTTCTTGGTAGAATCATGCAGGATTGAAATTTTTGATGGTTTTTTACTCCTCTCAACAGCCCAAACAAGTTTCTAAAAGGATGAGTTTGGAAATACTTTACTTTTGGAGAAAATTCAAAACATTCATTATTCAATAGGGCCCAAACTATCAAAAACCAGCGGTTTCAATGAACACACATTTCTTGGTAGAATCGTGCAGGACTGAAATTTTTGATGTTTTTCTACTCCTCTCATGAGCCCAAACAAGTCTCTAAAAGCATGAGTTTGCAACTACTTTACTTTTGGAGAAAATTCAAAACATTCATTATTCAATAGCGCCCAATAGCAAAAATCAGGTTTTGAATGAAGAATCACATTTCTTGGTAGAATCATGCAGGATTGAAATTTTTGATGGTTTTTTACTCCTCTCAACAGCCCAAACAAGTTTCTAAAAGGATGAGTTTGCAACTACTTTACTTTTGGAGAAAATTCAAAACATTAATTATTCAATAGGGCCCAAACTATCAAAAACCAGCGGTTTCAATGAACACACATTTCTTGGTAGAATCATGCAGGACTGAAATTTTTGATGTTTTTCTACTCCTCTCATGAGCCCAAACAAGTCTCTAAAAGCATGAGTTTGCAACTACTTTACTTTTGGAGAAAATTCAAAACATTCATTATTCAATAGAGCCCAATAGCAAAAATCAGGTTTTGAATGAAGAATCACATTTCTTGGTAGAATCATGCAGGATTGAAATTTTTGATGGTTTTTTACTCCTCTCAACAGCCCAAACAAGTTTCTAAAAGGATGAGTTTGCAACTACTTTACTTTTGGAGAAAATTCAAAACATTCATTATTCAATAGGGCCCAAAATATCCAAAACCAGCGGTTTGAATGAACACACATTTCTTGGTAGAATCGTGCAGGACTGAAATTTTTGATGTTTTTCTACTCCTCTCATGAGCCCAAACAAGTCTCTAAAAGGATGAGTTTTCAACTACTTTACTTTTGGAGAAAATTCAAAACATTCATTATTCAATAGAGCCCAATAGCAAAAATCAGGTTTTGAATGAAGAATCACATTTCTTGGTAGAATCATGCAGGATTGAAATTTTTGATGGTTTTTTACTCCTCTCAACAGCCCAAACAAGTTTCTAAAAGGATGAGTTTGCAACTACTTTACTTTTGGAGAAAATTCAAAACATTCATTATTCAATAGGGCCCAAACTATCAAAAACCAGCGGTTTCAATGAACACACATTTCTTGGTAGAATCATGAAGGACTGAAATTTTTGATGTTTTTCTACTCCTCTCATGAGCCCAAACAAGTCTCTTAAATCATGAGTTTGCAACTACTTTACTTTTGGAGAAAATTCAAAACATTCATTATTCAATAGAGCCCAATAGCAAAAACCAGCGTTTTGAATGAAGAATCACATTTCTTGGTAGAATCATGCAGGATTTCAATTTTTGATGGTTTTTTACTCCTCTCAACAGCCCAAACAAGTTTCTAAAAGGATGAGTTTGCAACTACTTTACTTTTGGAGAAAATTCAAAACATTCATTATTCAATAGGGCCCAAACTATCAAAAACCAACGGTTTGAATGAACACACATTTCTTGGTAGAATCATGCAGGACTGAAATTTTTGATGTTTTTCTACTCCTCTCATGAGCCCAAACAAGTCTCTAAAAGCATGAGTTTGCAACTACTTTACTTTTGGAGAAAATTCAAAACATTCATTATTCAATAGAGCCCAATAGCAAAAATCAGGTTTTGAATGAAGAATCACATTTCTTGGTAGAATCATGCAGGATTTAAATTTTTGATGGTTTTTTACTCCTCTCAACAGCCCAAACAAGTTTCTAAAAGGATGAGTTTGCAACTACTTTACTTTTGGAGAAAATTCAAAACATTCATTATTCAATAGAGCCCAATAGCAAAAACCAGCGTTTTGAATGAAGAATCACATTTCTTGGTAGAATCATGCAGGATTGAAATTTTTGATGGTTTTTTACTCCTCTCAACAGCCCAAACAAGTTTCTAAAAGGATGAGTTTGCAAATACTTTACTTTTGGAGAAAATTCAAAACATTCATTATTCAATAGGGCCCAAACTATCAAAAACCAGCGGTTTCAATGAACACACATTTCTTGGTAGAATCGTGCAGGACTGAAATTTTTGATGTTTTTCTACTCCTCTCATGAGCCCAAACAAGTCTCTAAAAGCATGAGTTTGCAACTACTTTACTTTTGGAGAAAATTCAAAACATTCATTATTCAATAGCGCCCAATAGCAAAAATCAGGTTTTGAATGAAGAATCACATTTCTTGGTAGAATCATGCAGGATTGAAATTTTTGATGGTTTTTTACTCCTCTCAACAGCCCAAACAAGTTTCTAAAAGGATGAGTTTGCAACTACTTTACTTTTGGAGAAAATTCAAAACATTCATTATTCAATAGAGCCCAATAGCAAAAATCAGGTTTTGAATGAAGAATCACATTTCTTGGTAAAATCATGCAGGATTGAAATTTTTGATGGTTTTTTACTCCTCTCAACAGCCCAAACAAGTTTCTAAAAGGATGAGTTTGCAACTACTTTACTTTTGGAGAAAATTCAAAACATTCATTATTCAATAGGGCCCAAACTATCAAAAACCAGCGGTTTGAATGAACACACATTTCTTGGTAGAATCATGCAGGACTGAAATTTTTGATGTTTTTCTACTCCTCTCATGAGCCCAAACAAGTCTCTAAAAGCATGAGTTTGCAACTACTTTACTTTTGGAGAAAATTCAAAACATTCATTATTCAATAGAGCCCAATAGCAAAAATCAGGTTTTGAATGAAGAATCACATTTCTTGGTAGAATCATGCAGGATTTAAATTTTTGATGGTTTTTTACTCCTCTCAACAGCCCAAACAAGTTTCTAAAAGGATGAGTTTGCAACTACTTTCCTTTTGGAGAAAATTCAAAACATTCATTATTCAATAGGGCCCAAAATATCAAAAACCAGCGGTTTGAATGAACACACATTTCTTGGTAGAATCGTGCAGGACTGAAATTTTTGATTTTTTTCTACTCCTCTCATGAGCCCAAACAAGTCTCTAAAAGGATGAGTTTGCAACTACTTTACTTTTGGAGAAAATTCAAAACATTCATTATTCAATAGAGCCCAATAGCAAAAACCAGCGTTTTGAATGAAGAATCACATTTCTTGGTAGAATCATGCAGGATTGAAATTTTTGATGGTTTTTTACTCCTCTCAACAGCCCAAACAAGTTTCTAAAAGGATGAGTTTGCAACTACTTTACTTTTGGAGAAAATTCAAAACATTCATTATTCAATAGGGCCCAAACTATCAAAAACCAGCGGTTTCAATGAACACACATTTCTTGGTAGAATCATGCAGGACTGAAATTTTTGATGTTTTTCTACTCCTCTCATGAGCCCAAACAAGTCTCTAAAAGCATAAGTTTGCAACTACTTTACTTTTGGAGAAAATTCAAAACATTCATTATTCAATAGAGCCCAATAGCAAAAATCAGGTTTTGAATGAAGAATCACATTTCTTGGTAGAATCATGCAGGATTGAAATTTTTGATGGTTTTTTACTCCTCTCAACAGCCCAAACAAGTTTCTAAAAGGATGAGTTTGCAACTACTTTACTTTTGGAGAAAATTCAAAACATTCATTATTCAATAGGGCCCAAAATATCAAAAACCAGCGGTTTGAATGAACACACATTTCTTGGTAGAATCATGCAGGACTGAAATTTTTGATGTTTTTCTACTCCTCTCATGAGCCCAAACAAGTCTCTAAAAGGATGAGTTTGCAACTACTTTACTTTTGGAGAAAATTCAAAACATTCATTATTCAAAAGAGCCCAATAGCAAAAACCAGCGTTTTGAATGAAGAATCACATTTCTTGGTAGAATCATGCAGGATTGAAATTTTTGATGGTTTTTTATTCCTCTCAACAGCCCAAACAAGTTTCTAAAAGGATGAGTTTGCAACTACTTTACTTTTGGAGAAAATTCAAAACATTCATTATTCAATAGGGCCCAAACTATCAAAAACCAGCGGTTTGAATGAACACACATTTCTTGGTAGAATCATGCAGGACTGAAATTTTTGATGTTTTTCTACTCCTCTCATGAGCCCAAACAAGTCTCTAAAAGCATGAGTTTGCAACTACTTTACTTTTGGAGAAAATTCAAAACATTCATTATTCTATAGAGCCCAATAGCAAAAACCAGCGTTTTGAATGAAGAATCACTTTTCTTGGTAGAATCATGCAGGATTGAAATTTTTGATGGTTTTTTACTCCTCTCAACAGCCCAAACAAGTTTCTAAAAGTTTGAGTTTGCAACTACTTTACTTTTGGAGAAAATTCAAAACATTCATTATTCAATAGGGCCCAAACTATCAAAAACCAGCGGTTTCAATGAACACACATTTCTTGGTAGAATCGTGCAGGACTGAAATTTTTGATGTTTTTCTACTCCTCTCATGAGCCCAAACAAGTCTCTAAAAGCATGATTTTGCAACTACTTTACTTTTGGAGAAAATTCAAAACATTCATTATTCAATAGTGCCCAATAGCAAAAATCAGGTTTTGAATGAAGAATCACTTTCCTTGGTAGAATCATGCAGGATTGAAATTTTTGATGGTTTTTTACTCCTCTCAACAGCCCAAACAAGTTTCTAAAAGGATGAGTTTGCAACTACTTTACTTTTGGAGAAAATTCAAAACATTCATTATTCAATAGGGCCCAAAATATCAAAAACCAGCGGTTTCAATGAACACACATTTCTTGGTAGAATCATGCAGGACTGAAATTTTTGATGTTTTTCTACTCCTCTCATGAGCCCAAACAAGTCTCTAAATGCATGAGTTTGCAACTACTTTACTTTTGGAGAAAATTCAAAACATTCATTATTCAATAGAGCCCAATAGCAAAAATCAGGTTTTGAATGAAGAATCACATTTCTTGGTGAATCATGCAGGATTGAAATTTTTGATGGTTTTTTACTCCTCTCAACAGCCCAAACAAGTTTCTAAAAGGATGAGTTTGCAACTACTTTACTTTTGGAGAAAATTCAAAACATTCATTATTCAATAGGGCCCAAAATATCAAAAACCAGCGGTTTGAATGAACACACATTTCTTGGTAGAATCGTGCAGGACTGAAATTTTTGATGTTTTTCTACTCCTCTCCTGAGCCCAAACAAGTCTCTAAAAGGATGAGTTTGCAACTACTTTACTTTTGGAGAAAATTCAAAACATTCATTATTCAATAGAGCCCAATAGCAAAAACCAGCGTTTTGAATGAAGAATCACATTTCTTGGTAGAATCATGCAGGATTGAAATTTTTGATGGTTTTTTACTCCTCTCAACAGCCCAAACAAGTTTCTAAAAGGATGAGTTTGCAAAGACTTTACTTTTGGAGAAAATTCAAAACATTCATTATTCAATAGGGCCCAAACTATCAAAAACCAGCGGTTTCAATGAACACACATTTCTTGGTAGAATCATGCAGGACTGAAATTTTTGATGTTTTTCTACTCCTTTCATGAGCCCAAACAAGTCTCTAAAAGCATGAGTTTGCAACTACTTTACTTTTGGAGAAAATTCAAAACATTCATTATTCAATAGAGCCCAATAGCAAAAATCAGGTTTTGAATGAAGAATCACATTTCTTGGTAGAATCATGCAGGATTGAAATTTTTGATGGTTTAGTACTCCTCTCAACAGCCCAAACAATTTTCTAAAAGGATGAATTTGCAACTACTTTACTTTTGGAGAAAATTCAAAACATTCATTATTCAATAGGGCCCAAAATATCAAAAACCAGCGGTTTGAATGAACACACATTTCTTGGTAGAATCGTGCAGGACTGAAATTTTTGATGTTTTTCTACTCCTCTCATGAGCCCAAACAAGTCTCTAAAAGGATGAGTTTGCAACTACTTTACTTTTGGAGAAAATTCAAAACATTCATTATTCAATAGAGCCCAATAGCAAAAACCAGCCTTTTGAATGAAGAATCACATTTCTTGGTAGAATCATGCAGGATTTAAATTTTTGATGGTTTTTTACTCCTCTCAACAGCCCAAACAAGTTTCTAAAAGGATGAGTTTGCAACTACTTTACTTTTGGAGAAAATTCAAAACATTCATTATTCAATAGGGCCCAAACTATCAAAAACCAGCAGTTTCAATGAACACACATTTCTTGGTAGAATCATGCAGGACTGAAATTTTTGATGTTTTTCTACTCCTCTCATGAGCCCAAACAAGTCTCTAAAAGCATGAGTTTGCAACTACTTTACTTTTGGAGAAAATTCAAAACATTCATTATTCAATAGAGCCCAATAGCAAAAATCAGGTTTTGAATGAAGAATCACATTTCTTGGTAGAATCATGCAGGATTGAAATTTTTGATGGTTTTTTACTCCTCTCAACAGCCCAAACAAGTTTCTAAAAGGATGAGTTTGCAACTACTTTACTTTTGGAGAAAATTCAAAACATTCATATCACCGGGCAGCATGGTGGCTCAGTGGTTAGCGCTGCAGCCTTGCAGCGCTGGGGTCCTGGGTTCGAATCCCACCAAGGACAACATCTGCAACGAGTTTGTATGTTCTCCCCGAGTTTGCGTGGGTTTCCTCCGGGTACTCCGGTTTCCTCCCACACTTCCAAAGACATACTGATAGGGAATTTAGATTGTGAGCCCCCGTCGGGGACAGTGATGAAAATGTGTGCAAACTGTAAAGCGCTGCGGAATATGTTAGCGCTATATAAAAATAAAGATTATTATTATTATTATTATTATTCAATAGGGCCCAAAATATCCAAAACCAGCGGTTTGAATGAACACACATTTCTTGGTAGAATCGTGCAGGACTGAAATTTTTGATGTTTTTCTACTCCTCTCATGAGCCCAAACAAGTCTCTAAAAGGATGAGTTTGCAACTACTTTACTTTTGGAGAAAATTCAAAACATTCATTATTCAATAGAGCCCAATAGCAAAAATCAGGTTTTGAATGAAGAATCACATTTCTTGGTAGAATCATGCAGGATTGAAATTTTTGATGGTTTTTTACTCCTCTCAACAGCCCAAACAAGTTTCTAAAAGGATGAGTTTGCAACTGCTTTACTTTTGGAGAAAATTCAAAACATTCATTATTCAATAGGGCCCAAACTATCAAAAACCAGCGGTTTCAATGAACACACATCTCTTGGTAGAATCATGAAGGACTGAAATTTTTGATGCTTTTCTACTCTTCCCATGAGCCCAAACAAGTCTCTAAAAGCATGAGTTTGCAACTACTTTACTTTTGGAGAAAATTCAAAACATTCATTATTCAATAGAGCCCAATAGCAAAAATCAGGTTTTGAATGAAGAATCACATTTCTTGGTAGAATCATGCAGGATTGAAATTTTTGATGGTTTTGTACTCCTCTCAACAGCCCAAACAAGTTTCTAAAAGGATGAGTTTGCAACTACTTTACTTTTGGAGAAAATTCAAAACATTCATTATTCAATAGGGCCCAAAATATCAAAAACCAGCGGTTTGAATGAACACACATTTCTTGGTAGAATCGTGCAGGACTGAAATTTTTGATGTTTTTCTACTCCTCTCATGAGCCCAAACAAGTCTCTAAAAGGATGAGTTTGCAACTACTTTACTTTTGGAGAAAATTCAAAACATTCATTATTCAATAGAGCCCAATAGCAAAAACCAGCGTTTTGAATGAAGAATCACATTTCTTGGTAGAATCATGCAGTATTGAAATTTTTGATGGTTTTTTACTCCTCTCAACAGCCCAAACAAGTTTCTAAAAGGATGAGTTTGCAACTACTTTACTTTTGGAGAAAATTCAAAACATTCATTATTCAATAGGGCCCAAACTATCAAAAACCAGCGGTTTGAATGAACACACATTTCTTGGTATAATCATGCAGGACTGAAATTTTTGATGTTTTTCTACTCCTCTCATGAGCCCAAACAAGTGTCTAAAAGCATGAGTTTGCAACTACTTTACTTTTGGAGAAAATTCAAAACATTCATTATTCAATAGAGCCCAATAGCAAAAACCAGCGTTTTGAATGAAGAATCACATTTCTTGGTAGAATCATGCAGGATTACAATTTTTGATGGTTTTTTACTCCTCTCAACAGCCCAAACAAGTTTCTAAAAGGATGAGTTTGCAACTACTTTACTTTTGGAGAAAATTCAAAACATTCATTATTCAATAGGGCCCAAACTATCAAAAACCAACGGTTTCAATGAACACACATTTCTTGGTAGAATCATGCAGGACTGAAATTTTTGATGTTTTTCTACTCCTCTCATGAGCCCAAACAAGTCTCTAAAAGCATGAGTTTGCAACTACTTTACTTTTGGAGAAAATTCAAAACATTCATTATTCAATAGAGCCCAATAGCAAAAATCAGGTTTTGAATGAAGAATCACATTTCTTGGTAGAATCATGCAGGATTTAAATTTTTGATGGTTTTTTACTCCTCTCAACAGCCCAAACAAGTTTCTAAAAGGATGAGTTTGCAACTACTTTACTTTTGGAGAAAATTCAAAACATTCATTATTCAATAGAGCCCAATAGCAAAAACCAGCGTTTTGAATGAAGAATCACATTTCTTGGTAGAATCATGCAGGATTGAAATTTTTGATGGTTTTTTACTCCTCTCAACAGCCCAAACAAGTTTCTAAAAGGATGAGTTTGCAAATACTTTACTTTTGGAGAAAATTCAAAACATTCATTATTCAATAGGGCCCAAACTATCAAAAACCAGCGGTTTCAATGAACACACATTTCTTGGTAGAATCGTGCAGGACTGAAATTTTTGATGTTTTTCTACTCCTCTCATGAGCCCAAACAAGTCTCTAAAAGCATGAGTTTGCAACAAATTTACTTTTGGAGAAAATTCAAAACATTCATTATTCAATAGAGCCCAATAGCAAAAATCAGGTTTTGAATGAAGAATCACATTTCTTGGTGAATCATGCAGGATTGAAATTTTTGATGGTTTTTTACTCCTCTCAACAGCCCAAACAAGTTTCTAAAAGGATGAGTTTGCAACTACTTTACTTTTGGAGAAAATTCAAAACATTCATTATTCAATAGGGCCCAAAATATCAAAAACCAGCGGTTTGAATGAACACACATTTCTTGGTAGAATCGTGCAGGACTGAAATTTTTGATGTTTTTCTACTCCTCTCATGAGCCCAAACAAGTCTCTAAAAGGATGAGTTTGCAACTACTTTACTTTTGGAGAAAATTCAAAACATTCATTATTCAATAGAGCCCAATAGCAAAAACCAGCGTTTTGAATGAAGAATCACATTTCTTGGTAGAATCATGCAGGATTGAAATTTTTGATGGTTTTTTACTCCTCTCAACAGCCCAAACAAGTTTCTAAAAGGATGAGTTTGCAAATACTTTACTTTTGGAGAAAATTCAAAACATTCATTATTCAATAGGGCCCAAACTATCAAAAACCAGCGGTTTCAATGAACACACATTTCTTGGTAGAATCATGCAGGACTGAAATTTTTGATGTTTTTCTACTCCTTTCATGAGCCCAAACAAGTCTCTAAAAGCATGAGTTTGCAACTACTTTACTTTTGGAGAAAATTCAAAACATTCATTATTCAATAGAGCCCAATAGCAAAAATCAGGTTTTGAATGAAGAATCACATTTCTTGGTAGAATCATGCAGGATTGAAATTTTTGATGGTTTTGTACTCCTCTCAACAGCCCAAACAAGTTTCGAAAAGGATGAGTTTGCAACTACTTTACTTTTGGAGAAAATTCAAAACATTCATTATTCAATAGGGCCCAAAATATCAAAAACCAGCGGTTTGAATGAACACACATTTCTTGGTAGAATCGTGCAGGACTGAAATTTTTGATGTTTTTCTACTCCTCTCATGAGCCCAAACAAGTCTCTAAAAGGATGAGTTTGCAACTACTTTACTTTTGGAGAAAATTCAAAACATTCATTATTCAATAGAGCCCAATAGCAGAAACCAGCGTTTTGAATGAAGAATCACATTTCTTGGTAGAATCATGCAGGATTTAAATTTTTGATGGTTTTTTACTCCTCTCAACAGCCCAAACAAGTTTCTAAAAGGATGAGTTTGCAACTACTTTACTTTTGGAGAAAATTCAAAACATTCATTATTCAATAGGGCCCAAACTATCAAAAACCAGCGGTTTCAATGAACACACATTTCTTGGTAGAATCATGAAGGACTGAAATTTTTGATGTTTTTCTACTCCTCTCATGAGCCCAAACAAGTCTCTAAAAGCATGAGTTTGCAACTACTTTACTTTTGGAGAAAATTCAAAACATTCATTATTCAATAGAGCCCAATAGCAAAAACCAGCGTTTTGAATGAAGAATCACATTTCTTGGTAGAATCATGCAGGATTACAATTTTTGGTGGTTTTTTACTCCTCTCAACAGCCCAAACAAGTTTCTAAAAGGATGAGTTTGCAACTACTTTACTTTTGGAGAAAATTCAAAACATTCATTATTCAATAGGGCCCAAACTATCAAAAACCAACGGTTTCAATGAACACACATTTCTTGGTAGAATCATGCAGGACTGAAATTTTTGATGTTTTTCTACTCCTCTCATGAGCCCAAACAAGTCTCTAAAAGCATGAGTTTGCAACTACTTTACTTTTGGAGAAAATTCAAAACATTCATTATTCAATAGAGCCCAATAGCAAAAATCAGGTTTTGAATGAAGAATCACATTTCTTGGTAGAATCATGCAGGATTTAAATTTTTGATGGTTTTTTACTCCACTCAACAGCCCAAACAAGTTTCTAAAAGGATGAGTTTGCAACTACTTTACTTTTGGAGAAAATTCAAAACATTCATTATTCAATAGAGCCCAATAGCAAAAACCAGTGTTTTGAATGAAGAATCACATTTCTTGGTAGAATCATGCAGGATTGAAATTTTTGATGGTTTTTTACTCCTCTCAACAGCCCAAACAAGTTTCTAAAAGGATGAGTTTGGAAATACTTTACTTTTGGAGAAAATTCAAAACATTCATTATTCAATAGGGCCCAAACTATCAAAAACCAGCGGTTTCAATGAACACACATTTCTTGGTAGAATCGTGCAGGACTGAAATTTTTGATGTTTTTCTACTCCTCTCATGAGCCCAAACAAGTCTCTAAAAGCATGAGTTTGCAACTACTTTACTTTTGGAGAAAATTCAAAACATTCATTATTCAATAGCGCCCAATAGCAAAAATCAGGTTTTCAATGAAGAATCACATTTCTTGGTAGAATCATGCAGGATTGAAATTTTTGATGGTTTTTTACTCCTCTCAACAGCCCAAACAAGTTTCTAAAAGGATGAGTTTGCAACTACTTTACTTTTGGAGAAAATTCAAAACATTAATTATTCAATAGGGCCCAAACTATCAAAAACCAGCGGTTTCAATGAACACACATTTCTTGGTAGAATCATGCAGGACTGAAATTTTTGATGTTTTTCTACTCCTCTCATGAGCCCAAACAAGTCTCTAAAAGCATGAGTTTGCAACTACTTTACTTTTGGAGAAAATTCAAAACATTCATTATTCAATAGAGCCCAATAGCAAAAATCAGGTTTTGAATGAAGAATCACATTTCTTGGTAGAATCATGCAGGATTGAAATTTTTGATGGTTTTTTACTCCTCTCAACAGCCCAAACAAGTTTCTAAAAGGATGAGTTTGCAACTACTTTACTTTTGGAGAAAATTCAAAACATTCATTATTCAATAGGGCCCAAAATATCCAAAACCAGCGGTTTGAATGAACACACATTTCTTGGTAGAATCGTGCAGGACTGAAATTTTTGATGTTTTTCTACTCCTCTCATGAGCCCAAACAAGTCTCTAAAAGGATGAGTTTTCAACTACTTTACTTTTGGAGAAAATTCAAAACATTCATTATTCAATAGAGCCCAATAGCAAAAATCAGGTTTTGAATGAAGAATCACATTTCTTGGTAGAATCATTCAGGATTGAAATTTTTGATGGTTTTTTACTCCTCTCAACAGCCCAAACAAGTTTCTAAAAGGATGAGTTTGCAACTACTTTACTTTTGGAGAAAATTCAAAACATTCATTATTCAATAGGGCCCAAACTATCAAAAACCAGCGGTTTCAATGAACACACATTTCTTGGTAGAATCATGAAGGACTGAAATTTTTGATGTTTTTCTACTCCTCTCATGAGCCCAAACAAGTCTCTAAAAGCATGAGTTTGCAACTACTTTACTTTTGGAGAAAATTCAAAACATTCATTATTCAATAGAGCCCAATAGCAAAAACCAGCGTTTTGAATGAAGAATCACATTTCTTGGTAGAATCATGCAGGATTTCAATTTTTGATGGTTTTTTACTCCTCTCAACAGCCCAAACAAGTTTCTAAAAGGATGAGTTTGCAACTACTTTACTTTTGGAGAAAATTCAAAACATTCATTATTCAATAGGGCCCAAACTATCAAAAACCAACGGTTTGAATGAACACACATTTCTTGGTAGAATCATGCAGGACTGAAATTTTTGATGTTTTTCTACTCCTCTCATGAGCCCAAACAAGTCTCTAAAAGCATGAGTTTGCAACTACTTTACTTTTGGAGAAAATTCAAAACATTCATTATTCAATAGAGCCCAATAGCAAAAATCAGGTTTTGAATGAAGAATCACATTTCTTGGTAGAATCATGCAGGATTTAAATTTTTGATGGTTTTTTACTCCTCTCAACAGCCCAAACAAGTTTCTAAAAGGATGAGTTTGCAACTACTTTACTTTTGGAGAAAATTCAAAACATTCATTATTCAATAGAGCCCAATAGCAAAAACCAGCGTTTTGAATGAAGAATCACATTTCTTGGTAGAATCATGCAGGATTGAAATTTTTGATGGTTTTTTACTCCTCTCAACAGCCCAAACAAGTTTCTAAAAGGATGAGTTTGCAAATACTTTACTTTTGGAGAAAATTCAAAACATTCATTATTCAATAGGGCCCAAACTATCAAAAACCAGCGGTTTCAATGAACACACATTTCTTGGTAGAATCGTGCAGGACTGAAATTTTTGATGTTTTTCTACTCCTCTCATGAGCCCAAACAAGTCTCTAAAAGCATGAGTTTGCAACTACTTTACTTTTGGAGAAAATTCAAAACATTCATTATTCAATAGCGCCCAATAGCAAAAATCAGGTTTTGAATGAAGAATCACATTTCTTGGTAGAATCATGCAGGATTGAAATTTTTGATGGTTTTTTACTCCTCTCAACAGCCCAAACAAGTTTCTAAAAGGATGAGTTTGCAACTACTTTACTTTTGGAGAAAATTCAAAACATTCATTATTCAATAGGGCCCAAAATATCAAAAACCAGCGGTTTGAATGAACACACATTTCTTGGTAGAATCATGCAGGACTGAAATTTTTGATGTTTTTCTACTCCTCTCATGAGCCCAAACAAGTCTCTAAAAGCATGAGTTTGCAACTACTTTACTTTTGGAGAAAATTCAAAACATTCATTATTCAATAGAGCCCAATAGCAAAAATCAGGTTTTGAATGAAGAATCAAATTTCTTGGTAGAATCATGCAGGATTGAAATTTTTGATGGTTTTTTACTCCTCTCTACAGCCCAAACAAGTTTCTAAAAGGATGAGTTTGCAACTACTTTACTTTTGGAGAAAATTCAAAACATTCATTATTCAATAGGGCCCAAACTATCAAAAACCAGTGGTTTCAATGAACACACATTTCTTGGTAGAATCATGCAGGACTGAAATTTTTGATGTTTTTCTACTCCTCTCATGAGCCCAAACAAGTCTCTAAAAGCATGAGTTTGGGGCGTGGCCTGAGCAATGAAGGTGTGAGGACGTGTTTGCTCGGGGCTCCTGCTCAGCCACCTTGAAGCGACCTGGAAACGACATACAACCTTTAATCAAGAATTGATACTAATTAGAAGATTCGGGAATATCCCTGGATCATTTTGACACCAAAATCTTGAAGATTGAGCTGATAATACTGAAACTGCAGCTGCTGAGGAGAGGCGGTGGTTTTGTTCCCGCGCTTTGCAGAGGAGCAGAGCTTGTGCTGATACCCGGCTCCCTCGACTGAAGGAGAGTCCGGGGAGAAGATTTCGTTATTTCTTTGCTGCCTGGCTCTGGTGGACTTGTTGCCCAGAGGTGAGGAGCTATTTTCAGAAGAGCTGAAACTGAGGAAGTAGCGGCGCCTTTGATATTAATACCCGCCGCGGTTTTTGGGCTGCTGCGGCTGACTGCGGCTTTGGATCACAAGGGAGCCTGCTTGTCAAGATCCAGGAGCTCCCCCTGAAAAGAATAAGACCAGGCACGCCAAGATCTGAGAAGAATTGGGGGAGTTCTTAGCAAAAATCCTTGGCGGTGAGGAAAGCTGCAGGAGCAGGGACTTGATTGACAGCCGCTGCATTCCGAGGCCCGTGGCTGTAGACACGCCGGAGTTTTTGGCCTGCTGCAACTACCTACCATTCCAGATCAAGGGGGAGCCTGTTTGTCACAACTCAGGAGCCCCCCCTGAAGAGAATAAGACCGGGCACGCCTGGATTGGACAAGAATTGAGGGAGTTCTTCGCTGAAATCCTCGGCGGTGAGGAGAACTACAGGAGCCGGTGGAGCCACAGCTTTGAGGAGGACTGAGGCAGAAGGTGGGAGCTCACGGAGACCGAGGGGCAGATCGGCGCCCTATTACTAAATATTGGTGAGAGGCAGGAGGGGATTCCTGGACGTGGAGTTTTGTGGGGGTGACAGCGGCTGCTGAAATTCTTACCCGCCGCGGTTTTCTGATTGCCGCGCACCCTTGCAGAGCCGGATTAATAGAAGACCGGTTCAGTAAGATCCAGGGGACCCCCCTGGATAATTGAAGACCAGGATCGCCGAGCTCCAACAAGGATCCGGGGAGATATAAGGTAATCCTTGGTGGGATCAAGAAGCAGGAGCCGGAGCAGGAACACAGCTGTCAGCTGCGGTCGGGTATTCAGATCCGCCGCAGTTTTTGGGACTCTGCGTCTTCATATATACAGTTTTCTTTGAGGACCCTTTTCTTTAGGATTCGGGAGGTCCCACCGAGTGGCTGGATACCGGGCACGCTGGTAATTAAAAGAATTGGAGATTTCCCTGTATAAAATCATCGGCGGTGCAGGGGAAAGCAGGAGCTTGATTGACATCTGGGGCCAGGAACTTAGATTCATTGCAGCTTTTTTTTTTAAATAGTTGTGTAAACCTGCGTATTTAGATCTGTGGGTACCCTGGTTGGGGAGGCTTGGGTAGATTATAATAATACATTTCTGGCAAGACAAGATATAGTTACAATAGCGGTTTAAAGGTGTTGATACGCATATCTTGAATTGTTTTTAATCTACTTTGGGGCTGATATTACAAAGGGTGAATCTTTGATGTTCACTGTTTATATTCTTATAGTTTATACTTATTTTATAGAGAAATTGTATCTAAGACGGAGTTAAAATATTTATATAATAATTATTTAATATAAGTGAAATTGACACCCTACATCCTAAGCTAATTTAATTGTCAAGATGGAGGGTGGGGGGACTAAATTTAAACCACTTTTTAAGGTTAATGAATCCTCAAATAAAAATCTAAAGGGGAAACTTCCCCCAAATAGGCTGCACAATAAGCCCTCTGAGGATTCCCCTAATCTGCTAAGTCCCATCAAATCAAGGTCCCCATTGAAGAGGGATACGCAGGCTAGTCGGACATCCGCGACATCTTCATATAAACCTTCTCAATTAGAGGTAGAGGGCAAGGGCTCAGTTTCTGATCCCCATAATCCCCTTATGCAAAAGCAGACCGACTCTGAAGTAATGGACACATCTAAGTCTGCTAAAAGGAAAGGCCCTAATTCAAGAGACGCTGATAAGAAATCAATCACAGCTGAATCTGAGGATAACTCAGATTACTCTTCGCCTGATAGCAGCCCTAATAGACAACCTTCTAAAAAAGAGCGTTCTTCATCCCCACATGCTCCAAGACAAGGGTTCGCCCCTATTGATCCGGATGAACTCTTAGCTTCTGAGAAGGGAGTGACGGAGGGTTTTATGGCTAGATTCTGTAAAATGTTTAATGAATCTATTGCTCTAGGCTTCGAATCTCAGAACAAGACACTAAATGAAATAAGTAAAAATTTCTCCCAAAGATTAGAAAAGAGCGAGAATAGGATTTTGGTAGTTGAGAATAAAACAGACACCTTGTTTAAACAAAATTCTCAATTAAAAACGGAAGTGCAGACACTAAAAACTAAATTAATGGATTTGGAGGATAGGAGCAGGAGGAGCAACCTCAAAATAAGAGGTATCCCAGAGAATGTCATGCAAGATGAGCTCTCAAATTATGCAAAGGCCATTTTCAAAAAAGCTCTGCCCGACCTACCAAATTCTGAGTTTAGGATCGATAGAATCCACCGCATTCCTCGTCCGAGGAGCCTGCCTACTGACAAGCCAAGGGACACTATCTTACATATGCACTATTACGAAACCAAAGAAAAAATCTTATCTTATATTAGGGATAAAGGTAACTTTCCAGATCCCTACACCAATATAAGAATTTTTGGAGACTTCTCTAAAGCAACCATGGACTTCAGGAAGTCTTTCAGAGAAGTTAACGCAAGCATAAAAGATCTTGGGTTGTCGTATAGGTGGGGTTTCCCGGCTAAACTTCTGGTCTGGTATAAGGGGAAGACCATCCCCTTTTTCTCACCAGAGGAAGCTATGCTCTTCGTTCAGTCTTTTCAGGAGGGTATCGGTTGAATTTACATATGAGTTTAATGTTTTCCAAAATATTTGTTATCTTTAAATAAGAGAAATTATTAGGAATAATGGGTGGTTGAGTGGGAGTTTAACCACTTTTTTATTTTCTCCCCAAACTAGGTGAGAATCCTTCTTGCTTGGATTCCTCCAGGAGAACTCATTTGAGTTCATGTTTGTAGTTTATATATATTTAGTATATACATATTGTAGTTTTTTTTTTCCTTTTTTAGTGTGTTTAAGGTCTTAGTCCTTCTCTCTGTAAGTTTAGAAAGAGTCTCGTCTGTATATACAGTATACTTTAATCTTCTTGAAATATGAAACTAAGGTTTTTTTCATTTAACGTTAGGGGTCTAAATATCCCCTATAAGAGACATATGCTCTGGAAAGAAATTGAACATAGTAAAGCAGACATCGTTTGTCTGCAGGAGGTTAAATTTGCTAAAAATAATCATCCATATTTTCAAAATAAGAGGTTTCCATTTGTGTTCCAATCCCTTAAAGAAAATAAGAAAGCAGGAGTTATTACGCTTATTAAAAATAATATCCAATTTGAACTAATACAAGAAATAGTTGATACGCAAGGGAGGTACCATATCCTCGTCTGTCAATTAAACCATGAACCTTGCACAATAATTAATGTTTATGCCCCAAATAAAAAGATCTTATCGTACTTAAACAGATTAATGGACAAAATCAATGCAGTCAAGAAAGGAATGCTTATATTTGCTGGAGATTTCAATATAGTCCCAGATAGTAAAATGGACTCTTCGTCCTTAGTTCGCCACAAAGCGCCGTCACTCGGTAATTGGTTACTTTCTAACGAACTTTTTGACATCTACCGTTGTTTAAATACTACCTCACGTGAATATACACATTATTCAGATACACACAACACATCAGCAAGAATAGACTTAATATTGACAGATGTCTTTGCCATTTCCAAGTTTAGAAGTATCAGCATTTTAGGGAAATCTATCTCAGATCATGTCCCAGTAGTGGCGGAATTTAATTTGGGATCTCACTCGACAAATACATTCCTTTGGAAAGCTAATTCTACCCTTTTTAGGATTCCTGAGTATGAAGCAATAATCTCAGATACAATCTCTGAATATTTTAGAAATAATGATCTTGCTGACATGGATCCATTTGTCATTTGGAATGCCCATAAGGCGGTTTTACGGGGATGCTTGATCCAACTTTCATCCAGATTCAAGAAAATTAATAGACAAAGAATCATAACCCTACAGTCCCAAATAAAATTAAAAGAAGATTTTCAAAATAATCTCTCAGTCCCATCACCAGATATCCAATCTGAACTCTTGACCTTGAGACAAGATCTGAGGTTTGCAATTATATCCGAATACGACGCGGTTATTAGAAACTCAAAATTTAATTTTTACTCTTCTGTTAATAAACCTACTGCTTTTATGATGAAAAAACTTAAACAAGAAAGAATTAACAGGAGAATAAATAAGATTAAAACTGATAAGGGAGAGATCAGGACTCATCCTTCAGACATTGCGAACGAGTTTGCAGATTTTTTTCAGGGACTATACAATTTGGCTTTAGAGTCAGATATACCACAACCTAATGATAATTCAATAAAGATGTTCTTAGACAAGCTAGCTCTTCCCAAGATTGATTCCCTAGAATTGGATCATATTAACAGACCTATCTCCGCAGAAGAAATAAATGTCGCAATTAATAAGCTTAAAATTAAGAAATCACCGGGGCCCGATGGATTTATAAATGAATATTATAAAACCTTTCATCAAATTTTGATTCCCCACTTGGAGAGGATATTCAATGTGGCTTCTTGTCAGGGCTCTTTTCCGGCAGAAATGCTAGAAGCTACTATCGTTATGATACCGAAGGAGAAAGGAGACCCTGATAAGGTTCAAAGCTACAGGCCAATATCTCTCATAAACGGGGACGTTAAACTATATTCTAAGATTTGGGCCGAAAGACTTAAAAGGATTCTTCCCTCTTTGATAAGGACGATCAGATCGGCTTTGTTGAAGGTCGTCAGGCATCTGACGGGACCAGAAGGATTTTGAATATAATTAATGCTACAAAACTTTCTATAGATCCTTTAGTACTGGTAACGTTGGATGCCGAAAAGGCCTTTGATAGGCTAGATTGGAGTTATTTAAAAGGAACGCTTTTGAAGTTTGGATTCAATGATAAATTCTTGTCCTCAATTTTTGCCTTATATTCAGATCCTTGTGCAAAGATTTACACAAATAACCATCTGTCTAGGAAATTTCCAATATCGAATGGCACAAGACAGGGGTGCCCACTTTCACCACTACTATTTGTTCTAGCAATGGAACCCTTTGCACAAAAAATAAGATCCAACCCAAACATCCACGGCCCTGAAATTTCACAGCGATCATTTAAAATCGGTCTGTTTGCAGACGATATAGTGCTCACGCTATTAGATCCAGAGATTTCCATTAGAGCACTAGTTTTAGACTTAGAACTGTTTGCGTATGTATCCTATTTTAAAGTGAACCAATCAAAATCTAAGATTCTTTTTTTTAACTTACAAGATCAGGAAGTGGAACAGCTGAAGTCTCTTACAAAGTTTTCCTGCACAGAAGAAGTTGGTTATTTGGGGCTGGTACTGACAAATAAAATCGAATCAGTTATTTCAATTAACCTTAATAATCTAATACAGAATATTACCAAAGACTTAGCAAATTTTAAACGTATTAACCTATCCTTATTTGGGAAGGTCTTGGTAATCAAATCTTTTGTTTTACCTAAAATACTCTATTTGTTTAGAACCCTCCCTACTTGCATCCCCTCTACCCAACTAACCAAAATTCAAAATTTATTAAACTCCTTTATTTGGGACAATAAAAAGCCAAGAGTGGCGTTGAGCGTTTTATATAAGAACAAGAAAAACGGGGGTTTGGGCCTTCCAAACGTCACAGCGTATTACCAAGCCACATTGATTAAGGCTAGCGGATATTGGTTCAAACAGATTGTATCTCCCGCATGGGTTGTCTTAGAGGAAAGCCAAAGTGAAAATAACCTACTCTGTAATACTTTTTACAATAACATTATTGGTTCTCGGCCTAGGTTACCATCACATCCTATTTTTCAGGCAATACTTCTGGCCTGGAAAAGCTTCGTAAGACCGAGGAAAAATTGGAATAAATTGAGACAACTGTATAATGTTCCGCTAGTTTTGATCTCAGTTCTCTACAAATTCTCAATTCCAGAAATTTGGACCACGTGTAATATCAAAAAAATGGGAGATTTGTATAATGGAGATTTTCTTACCTTCAGCGAAATTAGAGTAAAGTTTAATCTTCCTTCATCAGAATTTTTTTTTTACACCATCTTAAAAGATTACATTAAAAAATTCCTCCAAACTAAACCATTGAATTGGGATATTTTGACTCTCTTTTTGGGAAACATAGAGAAAAAAAGCGTATGGAACTTAAAAAATATATATACAATTTTTAACGGAGACTCAGAAATACTGAAAAATGTTTATATGAAACGATGGGAGTCTGAATTAAATATTTCCCCCTCATTAGAACAATGGCAAGATGCTTTTAAATTTTCTCAGGCCTCAACAATTTCGATGATGTTACAAGAATCATATTATAAAATATTGGTGAGGTGGTATTATACTCCATCGAGGTTATTCTTTATAAACCAAGATAACTCAAATTTGTGTTGGAGGGAATGTGGGAAAGTTGGGAATTTGTACCACATATTTTGGGGTTGCCCAAAAATAAAGACCTTATGGAGCGAAGTTTCTGCCCACATAAATACATTTTTGGGCAGGAACCTAGTTATTTCTCCTAGCATGGCGCTGCTTTTTTTGGGAATGGAACACTTGGATCTCTCAACCACTTTCATGATAGCCCACATCCTATTGGTGGTTAAAAATTCTTTAGCAGCAAATTGGAGGAAAACTGTTCCTCCAAAATTTGAAGACATAATCCACAACCTTAAAGTACATAGTGCATTAGAAAGGCGATTTGCCATAAATAATAATTTTTTGGACAAATACAATAAAAAATGGGGAATATGGAATAGTCTTTTTATTAGACAATTTAGTTCTACCTCGGGAAATTAGGATGAGACCTACTTTAAACTATGACAGTAGTTTTAGTTTTAGGTTTTAGGTTTTAGGCTTTAGATTTTAGATCAGCTATTAGGGTTTAGGTTACTAGATCTTAGATTTAGATCTTAGAATTTAGATTGTAAACCACATCTCATTGTTTTACATAACGTTTTCTCTTTTTCGTGTCTGGAAGCAACTGGTAAACTGTGAAATGTCTCAGATAATACTATGTTTATATATGCAATGACTTTTTACTTTATGTTACTCTTTGAGTTTTCTATTGTAAAACCCTTTTCCTTCCCTTGTTTCCTTCTTTGTTCCCCCCCTTTTCCTCCTTCTCTTTGTCATTATTTTGAAAATTATAATAAAAATGATTGGAAAATAAAAGCATAAGTTTGCAACTACTTTACTTTTGGAGAAAATTCAAAACATTCATTATTCAATAGAGCCCAATAGCAAAAATCAGGTTTTGAATGAAGAATCACATTTCTTGGTGAATCATGCAGGATTGAAATTTTTGATGGTTTTTTACTCCTCTCAACAGCCCAAACAAGTTTCTAAAAGGATGAGTTTGCAACTACTTTACTTTTGGAGAAAATTCAAAACATTCATTATTCAATAGGGCCCAAAATATCAAAAACCAGCGGTTTGAATGAACACACATTTCTTGGTAGAATCGTGCAGGACTGAAATTTTTGATGTTTTTCTACTCCTCTCATGAGCCCAAACAAGTCTCTAAAAGGTTGAGTTTGCAACTACTTTACTTTTGGAGAAAATTCAAAACATTCATTATTCAATAGAGCCCAATAGCAAAAACCAGCGTTTTGAATGAAGAATCACATTTCTTGGTAGAATCATGCAGGATTGAAATTTTTGATGGTTTTTTACTCCTCTCAACAGCCCAAACAAGTTTCTAAAAGGATGAGTTTGCAACTACTTTACTTTTGGAGAAAATTCAAAACATTCATTATTCAATAGGGCCCAAACTATCAAAAACCAGCGGTTTCAATGAACACACATTTCTTGGTAGAATCATGCAGGACTGAAATTTTTGATGTTTTTCTACTCCTCTCATGAGCCCAAACAAGTCTCTAAAAGCATGAGTTTGCAACTACTTTACTTTTGGAGAAAATTCAAAACATTCATTATTCAATAGAGCCCAATAGCAAAAATCAGGTTTTGAATGAAGAATCACATTTCTTGGTAGAATCATGCAGGATTGAAATTTTTGATGGTTTTTTACTCCTCTCAACAGCCCAAACAAGTTTCTAAAAGGATGAGTTTGCAACTACTTTACTTTTGGAGAAAATTCAAAACATTCATAATTCAATAGGGCCCAAAATATCAAAAACCAGCGGTTTGAATGAACACACATTTCTTGGTAGAATCGTGCAGGACTGAAATTTTTGATGTTTTTCTACTCCTCTCATGAGCCCAAACAAGTCTCTAAAAGGATGAGTTTGCAACTACTTTACTTTTGGAGAAAATTCAAAACATTCATTATTCAATAGAGCCCAATAGCAAAAACCAGCGTTTTGAATGAAGAATCACATTTCTTGGTAGAATCATGCAGGATTGAAATTTTTGATGGTTTTTTACTCCTCTCAACAGCCCAAACAAGTTTCTAAAAGGATGAGTTTGCAACTACTTTACTTTTGGAGAAAATTCAAAACATTCATTATTCAATAGGGCCCAAACTATCAAAAACCAACGGTTTCAATGAACACACATTTCTTGGTAGAATCATGCAGGACTGAAATTTTTGATGTTTTTCTACTCCTCTCATGAGCCCAAACAAGTCTCTAAAAGCATGAGTTTGCAACTACTTTACTTTTGGAGAAAATTCAAAACATTCATTATTCAATAGAGCCCAATAGCAAAAATCAGGTTTTGAATGAAGAATCACATTTCTTGGTAGAATCATGCAGGATTTAAATTTTTGATGGTTTTTTACTCCTCTCAACAGCCCAAACAAGTTTCTAAAAGGATGAGTTTGCAACTACTTTACTTTTGGAGAAAATTCAAAACATTCATTATTCAATAGAGCCCAATAGCAAAAACCAGCGTTTTGAATGAAGAATCACATTTCTTGGTGGAATCATGCAGGATTGAAATTTTTGATGGTTTTTTACTCCTCTCAACAGCCCAAACAAGTTTCTAAAAGGATGAGTTTGCAAATACTTTACTTTTGGAGAAAATTCAAAACATTCATTATTCAATAGGGCCCAAACTATCAAAAACCAGCGGTTTCAATGAACACACATTTCTTGGTAGAATCGTGCAGGACTGAAATTTTTGATGTTTTTCTACTCCTCTCATGAGCCCAAACAAGTCTCTAAAAGCATGAGTTTGCAACAAATTTACTTTTGGAGAAAATTCAAAACATTCATTATTCAATAGAGCCCAATAGCAAAAATCAGGTTTTGAATGAAGAATCACATTTCTTGGTAGAATCATGCAGGATTGAAATTTTTGATGGTTTTTTACTCCTCTCAACAGCCCAAACAAGTTTCTAAAAGGATGAGTTTGCAACTACTTTACTTTTGGAGAAAATTCAAAACATTCATTATTCAATAGGGCCCAAACTATCAAAAACCAGCGGTTTGAATGAACACACATTTCTTGGTATAATCATGCAGGACTGAAATTTTTGATGTTTTTCTACTCCTCTCATGAGCTCAAACAAGTTTCTAAAAGCATGAGTTTGCAACTACTTTACTTTTGGAGAAAATTCAAAACATTCATTATTCAATAGAGCCCAATAGCAAAAATCAGGTTTTGAATGAAGAATCACATTTCTTGGTGAATCATGCAGGATTGAAATTTTTGATGGTTTTTTACTCCTCTCAACAGCCCAAACAAGTTTCTAAAAGGATGAGTTTGCAACTACTTTACTTTTGGAGAAAATTCAAAACATTCATTATTCAATAGGGCCCAAAATATCAAAAACCAGCGGTTTGAATGAACACACATTTCTTGGTAGAATCGTGCAGGACTGAAATTTTTGATGTTTTTCTACTCCTCTCATGAGCCCAAACAAGTCTCTAAAAGGATGAGTTTGCAACTACTTTACTTTTGGAGAAAATTCAAAACATTCATTATTCAATAGAGCCCAATAGCAAAAACCAGCGTTTTGAATGAAGAATCACATTTCTTGGTAGAATCATGCAGGATTGAAATTTTTGATGGTTTTTTACTCCTCTCAACAGCCCAAACAAGTTTCTAAAAGGATGAGTTTGCAAATACTTTACTTTTGGAGAAAATTCAAAACATTCATTATTCAATAGGGCCCAAACTATCAAAAACCAGCGGTTTCAATGAACACACATTTCTTGGTAGAATCATGCAGGACTGAAATTTTTGATGTTTTTCTACTCCTTTCATGAGCCCAAACAAGTCTCTAAAAGCATGAGTTTGCAACTACTTTACTTTTGGAGAAAATTCAAAACATTCATTATTCAATAGAGCCCAATAGCAAAAATCAGGTTTTGAATGAAGAATCACATTTCTTGGTAGAATCATGCAGGATTGAAATTTTTGATGGTTTTGTACTCCTCTCAACAGCCCAAACAAGTTTCTAAAAGGATGAGTTTGCAACTACTTTACTTTTGGAGAAAATTCAAAACATTCATTATTCAATAGGGCCCAAAATATCAAAAACCAGCGGTTTGAATGAACACACATTTCTTGGTAGAATCGTGCAGGACTGAAATTTTTGATGTTTTTCTACTCCTCTCATGAGCCCAAACAAGTCTCTAAAAGGATGAGTTTGCAACTACTTTACTTTTGGAGAAAATTCAAAACATTCATTATTCAATAGAGCCCAATAGCAGAAACCAGCGTTTTGAATGAAGAATCACATTTCTTGGTAGAATCATGCAGGATTTAAATTTTTGATGGTTTTTTACTCCTCTCAACAGCCCAAACAAGTTTCTAAAAGGATGAGTTTGCAACTACTTTACTTTTGGAGAAAATTCAAAACATTCATTATTCAATAGGGCCAAACTATCAAAAACCAGCGGTTTCAATGAACACACATTTCTTGGTAGAATCATGAAGGACTGAAATTTTTGATGTTTTTCTACTCCTCTCATGAGCCCAAACAAGTCTCTAAAAGCATGAGTTTGCAACTACTTTACTTTTGGAGAAAATTCAAAACATTCATTATTCAATAGAGCCCAATAGCAAAAACCAGCGTTTTGAATGAAGAATCACATTTCTTGGTAGAATCATGCAGGATTACAATTTTTGGTGGTTTTTTACTCCTCTCAACAGCCCAAACAAGTTTCTAAAAGGATGAGTTTGCAACTACTTTACTTTTGGAGAAAATTCAAAACATTCATTATTCAATAGGGCCCAAACTATCAAAAACCAACGGTTTCAATGAACACACATTTCTTGGTAGAATCATGCAGGACTGAAATTTTTGATGTTTTTCTACTCCTCTCATGAGCCCAAACAAGTCTCTAAAAGCATGAGTTTGCAACTACTTTACTTTTGGAGAAAATTCAAAACATTCATTATTCAATAGAGCCCAATAGCAAAAATCAGGTTTTGAATGAAGAATCACATTTCTTGGTAGAATCATGCAGGATTTAAATTTTTGATGGTTTTTTACTCCACTCAACAGCCCAAACAAGTTTCTAAAAGGATGAGTTTGCAACTACTTTACTTTTGGAGAAAATTCAAAACATTCATTATTCAATAGAGCCCAATAGCAAAAACCAGTGTTTTGAATGAAGAATCACATTTCTTGGTAGAATCATGCAGGATTGAAATTTTTGATGGTTTTTTACTCCTCTCAACAGCCCAAACAAGTTTCTAAAAGGATGAGTTTGGAAATACTTTACTTTTGGAGAAAATTCAAAACATTCATTATTCAATAGGGCCCAAACTATCAAAAACCAGCGGTTTCAATGAACACACATTTCTTGGTAGAATCGTGCAGGACTGAAATTTTTGATGTTTTTCTACTCCTCTCATGAGCCCAAACAAGTCTCTAAAAGCATGAGTTTGCAACTACTTTACTTTTGGAGAAAATTCAAAACATTCATTATTCAATAGCGCCCAATAGCAAAAATCAGGTTTTGAATGAAGAATCACATTTCTTGGTAGAATCATGCAGGATTGAAATTTTTGATGGTTTTTTACTCCTCTCAACAGCCCAAACAAGTTTCTAAAAGGATGAGTTTGCAACTACTTTACTTTTGGAGAAAATTCAAAACATTAATTATTCAATAGGGCCCAAACTATCAAAAACCAGCGGTTTCAATGAACACACATTTCTTGGTAGAATCATGCAGGACTGAAATTTTTGATGTTTTTCTACTCCTCTCATGAGCCCAAACAAGTCTCTAAAAGCATGAGTTTGCAACTACTTTACTTTTGGAGAAAATTCAAAACATTCATTATTCAATAGAGCCCAATAGCAAAAATCAGGTTTTGAATGAAGAATCACATTTCTTGGTAGAATCATGCAGGATTGAAATTTTTGATGGTTTTTTACTCCTCTCAACAGCCCAAACAAGTTTCTAAAAGGATGAGTTTGCAACTACTTTACTTTTGGAGAAAATTCAAAACATTCATTATTCAATAGGGCCCAAAATATCCAAAACCAGCGGTTTGAATGAACACACATTTCTTGGTAGAATCGTGCAGGACTGAAATTTTTGATGTTTTTCTACTCCTCTCATGAGCCCAAACAAGTCTCTAAAAGGATGAGTTTTCAACTACTTTACTTTTGGAGAAAATTCAAAACATTCATTATTCAATAGAGCCCAATAGCAAAAATCAGGTTTTGAATGAAGAATCACATTTCTTGGTAGAATCATGCAGGATTGAAATTTTTGATGGTTTTTTACTCCTCTCAACAGCCCAAACAAGTTTCTAAAAGGATGAGTTTGCAACTACTTTACTTTTGGAGAAAATTCAAAACATTCATTATTCAATAGGGCCCAAACTATCAAAAACCAGCGGTTTCAATGAACACACATTTCTTGGTAGAATCATGAAGGACTGAAATTTTTGATGTTTTTCTACTCCTCTCATGAGCCCAAACAAGTCTCTAAAAGCATGAGTTTGCAACTACTTTACTTTTGGAGAAAATTCAAAACATTCATTATTCAATAGAGCCCAATAGCAAAAACCAGCGTTTTGAATGAAGAATCACATTTCTTGGTAGAATCATGCAGGATTTCAATTTTTGATGGTTTTTTACTCCTCTCAACAGCCCAAACAAGTTTCTAAAAGGATGAGTTTGCAACTACTTTACTTTTGGAGAAAATTCAAAACATTCATTATTCAATAGGGCCCAAACTATCAAAAACCAACGGTTTGAATGAACACACATTTCTTGGTAGAATCATGCAGGACTGAAATTTTTGATGTTTTTCTACTCCTCTCATGAGCCCAAACAAGTCTCTAAAAGCATGAGTTTGCAACTACTTTACTTTTGGAGAAAATTCAAAACATTCATTATTCAATAGAGCCCAATAGCAAAAATCAGGTTTTGAATGAAGAATCACATTTCTTGGTAGAATCATGCAGGATTTAAATTTTTGATGGTTTTTTACTCCTCTCAACAGCCCAAACAAGTTTCTAAAAGGATGAGTTTGCAACTACTTTACTTTTGGAGAAAATTCAAAACATTCATTATTCAATAGAGCCCAATAGCAAAAACCAGCGTTTTGAATGAAGAATCACATTTCTTGGTAGAATCATGCAGGATTGAAATTTTTGATGGTTTTTTACTCCTCTCAACAGCCCAAACAAGTTTCTAAAAGGATGAGTTTGCAAATACTTTACTTTTGGAGAAAATTCAAAACATTCATTATTCAATAGGGCCCAAACTATCAAAAACCAGCGGTTTCAATGAACACACATTTCTTGGTAGAATCATGCAGGACTGAAATTTTTGATGTTTTTCTACTCCTCTCATGAGCCCAAACAAGTCTCTAAAAGCATGAGTTTGCAACTACTTTACTTTTGGAGAAAATTCAAAACATTCATTATTCAATAGCGCCCAATAGCAAAAATCAGGTTTTGAATGAAGAATCACATTTCTTGGTAGAATCATGCAGGATTGAAATTTTTGATGGTTTTTTACTCCTCTCAACAGCCCAAACAAGTTTCTAAAAGGATGAGTTTGCAACTACTTTACTTTTGGAGAAAATTCAAAACATTCATTATTCAATAGAGCCCAATAGCAAAAATCAGGTTTTGAATGAAGAATCACATTTCTTGGTAAAATCATGCAGGATTGAAATTTTTGATGGTTTTTTACTCCTCTCAACAGCCCAAACAAGTTTCTAAAAGGATGAGTTTGCAACTACTTTACTTTTGGAGAAAATTCAAAACATTCATTATTCAATAGGGCCCAAACTATCAAAAACCAGCGGTTTGAATGAACACACATTTCTTGGTAGAATCATGCAGGACTGAAATTTTTGATGTTTTTCTACTCCTCTCATGAGCCCAAACAAGTCTCTAAAGGCATGAGTTTGCAACTACTTTACTTTTGGAGAAAATTCAAAACATTCATTATTCAATAGAGCCCAATAGCAAAAATCAGGTTTTGAATGAAGAATCACATTTCTTGGTAGAATCATGCAGGATTTAAATTTTTGATGGTTTTTTACTCCTCTCAACAGCCCAAACAAGTTTCTAAAAGGATGAGTTTGCAACTACTTTCCTTTTGGAGAAAATTCAAAACATTCATTATTCAATAGGGCCCAAAATATCAAAAACCAGCGGTTTGAATGAACACACATTTCTTGGTAGAATCGTGCAGGACTGAAATTTTTGATTTTTTTCTACTCCTCTCATGAGCCCAAACAAGTCTCTAAAAGGATGAGTTTGCAACTACTTTACTTTTGGAGAAAATTCAAAACATTCATTATTCAATAGAGCCCAATAGCAAAAACCAGCGTTTTGAATGAAGAATCACATTTCTTGGTAGAATCATGCAGGATTGAAATTTTTGATGGTTTTTTACTCCTCTCAACAGCCCAAACAAGTTTCTAAAAGGATGAGTTTGCAACTACTTTACTTTTGGAGAAAATTCAAAACATTCATTATTCAATAGGGCCCAAACTATCAAAAACCAGCGGTTTCAATGAACACACATTTCTTGGTAGAATCATGCAGGACTGAAATTTTTGATGTTTTTCTACTCCTCTCATGAGCCCAAACAAGTCTCTAAAAGCATAAGTTTGCAACTACTTTACTTTTGGAGAAAATTCAAAACATTCATTATTCAATAGAGCCCAATAGCAAAAATCAGGTTTTGAATGAAGAATCACATTTCTTGGTAGAATCATGCAGGATTGAAATTTTTGATGGTTTTTTACTCCTCTCAACAGCCCAAACAAGTTTCTAAAAGGATGAGTTTGCAACTACTTTACTTTTGGAGAAAATTCAAAACATTCATTATTCAATAGGGCCCAAAATATCAAAAACCAGCGGTTTGAATGAACACACATTTCTTGGTAGAATCATGCAGGACTGAAATTTTTGATGTTTTTCTACTCCTCTCATGAGCCCAAACAAGTCTCTAAAAGGATGAGTTTGCAACTACTTTACTTTTGGAGAAAATTCAAAACATTCATTATTCAAAAGAGCCCAATAGCAAAAACCAGCGTTTTGAATGAAGAATCACATTTCTTGGTAGAATCATGCAGGATTGAAATTTTTGATGGTTTTTTATTCCTCTCAACAGCCCAAACAAGTTTCTAAAAGGATGAGTTTGCAACTACTTTACTTTTGGAGAAAATTCAAAACATTCATTATTCAATAGGGCCCAAACTATCAAAAACCAGCGGTTTGAATGAACACACATTTCTTGGTAGAATCATGCAGGACTGAAATTTTTGATGTTTTTCTACTCCTCTCATGAGCCCAAACAAGTCTCTAAAAGCATGAGTTTGCAACTACTTTACTTTTGGAGAAAATTCAAAACATTCATTATTCTATAGAGCCCAATAGCAAAAACCAGCGTTTTGAATGAAGAATCACTTTTCTTGGTAGAATCATGCAGGATTGAAATTTTTGATGGTTTTTTACTCCTCTCAACAGCCCAAACAAGTTTCTAAAAGTTTGAGTTTGCAACTACTTTACTTTTGGAGAAAATTCAAAACATTCATTATTCAATAGGGCCCAAACTATCAAAAACCAGCGGTTTCAATGAACACACATTTCTTGGTAGAATCGTGCAGGACTGAAATTTTTGATGTTTTTCTACTCCTCTCATGAGCCCAAACAAGTCTCTAAAAGCATGATTTTGCAACTACTTTACTTTTGGAGAAAATTCAAAACATTCATTATTCAATAGTGCCCAATAGCAAAAATCAGGTTTTGAATGAAGAATCACTTTCCTTGGTAGAATCATGCAGGATTGAAATTTTTGATGGTTTTTTACTCCTCTCAACAGCCCAAACAAGTTTCTAAAAGGATGAGTTTGCAACTACTTTACTTTTGGAGAAAATTCAAAACATTCATTATTCAATAGGGCCCAAAATACCAAAAACCAGCGGTTTCAATGAACACACATTTCTTGGTAGAATCATGCAGGACTGAAATTTTTGATGTTTTTCTACTCCTCTCATGAGCCCAAACAAGTTTCTAAATGCATGAGTTTGCAACTACTTTACTTTTGGAGAAAATTCAAAACATTCATTATTCAATAGAGCCCAATAGCAAAAATCAGGTTTTGAATGAAGAATCACATTTCTTGGTGAATCATGCAGGATTGAAATTTTTGATGGTTTTTTACTCCTCTCAACAGCCCAAACAAGTTTCTAAAAGGATGAGTTTGCAACTACTTTACTTTTGGAGAAAATTCAAAACATTCATTATTCAATAGGGCCCAAAATATCAAAAACCAGCGGTTTGAATGAACACACATTTCTTGGTAGAATCGTGCAGGACTGAAATTTTTGATGTTTTTCTACTCCTCTCCTGAGCCCAAACAAGTCTCTAAAAGGATGAGTTTGCAACTACTTTACTTTTGGAGAAAATTCAAAACATTCATTATTCAATAGAGCCCAATAGCAAAAACCAGCGTTTTGAATGAAGAATCACATTTCTTGGTAGAATCATGCAGGATTGAAATTTTTGATGGTTTTTTACTCCTCTCAACAGCCCAAACAAGTTTCTAAAAGGATGAGTTTGCAAAGACTTTACTTTTGGAGAAAATTCAAAACATTCATTATTCAATAGGGCCCAAACTATCAAAAACCAGCGGTTTCAATGAACACACATTTCTTGGTAGAATCATGCAGGACTGAAATTTTTGATGTTTTTCTACTCCTTTCATGAGCCCAAACAAGTCTCTAAAAGCATGAGTTTGCAACTACTTTACTTTTGGAGAAAATTCAAAACATTCATTATTCAATAGAGCCCAATAGCAAAAATCAGGTTTTGAATGAAGAATCACATTTCTTGGTAGAATCATGCAGGATTGAAATTTTTGATGGTTTTGTACTCCTCTCAACAGCCCAAACAATTTTCTAAAAGGATGAATTTGCAACTACTTTACTTTTGGAGAAAATTCAAAACATTCATTATTCAATAGGGCCCAAAATATCAAAAACCAGCGGTTTGAATGAACACACATTTCTTGGTAGAATCGTGCAGGACTGAAATTTTTGATGTTTTTCTACTCCTCTCATGAGCCCAAACAAGTCTCTAAAAGGATGAGTTTGCAACTACTTTACTTTTGGAGAAAATTCAAAACATTCATTATTCAATAGAGCCCAATAGCAAAAACCAGCCTTTTGAATGAAGAATCACATTTCTTGGTAGAATCATGCAGGATTTAAATTTTTGATGGTTTTTTACTCCTCTCAACAGCCCAAACAAGTTTCTAAAAGGATGAGTTTGCAACTACTTTACTTTTGGAGAAAATTCAAAACATTCATTATTCAATAGGGCCCAAACTATCAAAAACCAGCAGTTTCAATGAACACACATTTCTTGGTAGAATCATGCAGGACTGAAATTTTTGATGTTTTTCTACTCCTCTCATGAGCCCAAACAAGTCTCTAAAAGCATGAGTTTGCAACTACTTTACTTTTGGAGAAAATTCAAAACATTCATTATTCAATAGAGCCCAATAGCAAAAATCAGGTTTTGAATGAAGAATCACATTTCTTGGTAGAATCATGCAGGATTGAAATTTTTGATGGTTTTTTACTCCTCTCAACAGCCCAAACAAGTTTCTAAAAGGATGAGTTTGCAACTACTTTACTTTTGGAGAAAATTCAAAACATTCATATCACCGGGCAGCATGGTGGCTCAGTGGTTAGCGCTGCAGCCTTGCAGCGCTGGGGTCCTGGGTTCGAATCCCACCAAGGACAACATCTGCAACGAGTTTGTATGTTCTCCCCGTGTTTGCGTGGGTTTCCTCCGGGTACTCCGGTTTCCTCCCACACTTCCAAAGACATACTGATAGGGAATTTAGATTGTGAGCCCCCGTCGGGGACAGTGATGAAAATGTGTGCAAACTGTAAAGCGCTGCGGAATATGTTAGCGCTATATAAAAATAAAGATTATTATTATTATTATTATTCAATAGGGCCCAAAATATCCAAAACCAGCGGTTTGAATGAACACACATTTCTTGGTAGAATCGTGCAGGACTGAAATTTTTGATGTTTTTCTACTCCTCTCATGAGCCCAAACAAGTCTCTAAAAGGATGAGTTTGCAACTACTTTACTTTTGGAGAAAATTCAAAACATTCATTATTCAATAGAGCCCAATAGCAAAAATCAGGTTTTGAATGAAGAATCACATTTCTTGGTAGAATCATGCAGGATTGAAATTTTTGATGGTTTTTTACTCCTCTCAACAGCCCAAACAAGTTTCTAAAAGGATGAGTTTGCAACTGCTTTACTTTTGGAGAAAATTCAAAACATTCATTATTCAATAGGGCCCAAACTATCAAAAACCAGCGGTTTCAATGAACACACATCTCTTGGTAGAATCATGAAGGACTGAAATTTTTGATGCTTTTCTACTCTTCCCATGAGCCCAAACAAGTCTCTAAAAGCATGAGTTTGCAACTACTTTACTTTTGGAGAAAATTCAAAACATTCATTATTCAATAGAGCCCAATAGCAAAAATCAGGTTTTGAATGAAGAATCACATTTCTTGGTAGAATCATGCAGGATTGAAATTTTTGATGGTTTTGTACTCCTCTCAACAGCCCAAACAAGTTTCTAAAAGGATGAGTTTGCAACTACTTTACTTTTGGAGAAAATTCAAAACATTCATTATTCAATAGGGCCCAAAATATCAAAAACCAGCGGTTTGAATGAACACACATTTCTTGGTAGAATCGTGCAGGACTGAAATTTTTGATGTTTTTCTACTCCTCTCATGAGCCCAAACAAGTCTCTAAAAGGATGAGTTTGCAACTACTTTACTTTTGGAGAAAATTCAAAACATTCATTATTCAATAGAGCCCAATAGCAAAAACCAGCGTTTTGAATGAAGAATCACATTTCTTGGTAGAATCATGCAGTATTGAAATTTTTGATGGTTTTTTACTCCTCTCAACAGCCCAAACAAGTTTCTAAAAGGATGAGTTTGCAACTACTTTACTTTTGGAGAAAATTCAAAACATTCATTATTCAATAGGGCCCAAACTATCAAAAACCAGCGGTTTGAATGAACACACATTTCTTGGTATAATCATGCAGGACTGAAATTTTTGATGTTTTTCTACTCCTCTCATGAGCCCAAACAAGTCTCTAAAAGCATGAGTTTGCAACTACTTTACTTTTGGAGAAAATTCAAAACATTCATTATTCAATAGAGCCCAATAGCAAAAACCAGCGTTTTGAATGAAGAATCACATTTCTTGGTAGAATCATGCAGGATTACAATTTTTGATGGTTTTTTACTCCTCTCAACAGCCCAAACAAGTTTCTAAAAGGATGAGTTTGCAACTACTTTACTTTTGGAGAAAATTCAAAACATTCATTATTCAATAGGGCCCAAACTATCAAAAACCAACGGTTTCAATGAACACACATTTCTTGGTAGAATCATGCAGGACTGAAATTTTTGATGTTTTTCTACTCCTCTCATGAGCCCAAACAAGTCTCTAAAAGCATGAGTTTGCAACTACTTTACTTTTGGAGAAAATTCAAAACATTCATTATTCAATAGAGCCCAATAGCAAAAATCAGGTTTTGAATGAAGAATCACATTTCTTGGTAGAATCATGCAGGATTTAAATTTTTGATGGTTTTTTACTCCTCTCAACAGCCCAAACAAGTTTCTAAAAGGATGAGTTTGCAACTACTTTACTTTTGGAGAAAATTCAAAACATTCATTATTCAATAGAGCCCAATAGCAAAAACCAGCGTTTTGAATGAAGAATCACATTTCTTGGTAGAATCATGCAGGATTGAAATTTTTGATGGTTTTTTACTCCTCTCAACAGCCCAAACAAGTTTCTAAAAGGATGAGTTTGCAAATACTTTACTTTTGGAGAAAATTCAAAACATTCATTATTCAATAGGGCCCAAACTATCAAAAACCAGCGGTTTCAATGAACACACATTTCTTGGTAGAATCGTGCAGGACTGAAATTTTTGATGTTTTTCTACTCCTCTCATGAGCCCAAACAAGTCTCTAAAAGCATGAGTTTGCAACAAATTTACTTTTGGAGAAAATTCAAAACATTCATTATTCAATAGAGCCCAATAGCAAAAATCAGGTTTTGAATGAAGAATCACATTTCTTGGTGAATCATGCAGGATTGAAATTTTTGATGGTTTTTTACTCCTCTCAACAGCCCAAACAAGTTTCTAAAAGGATGAGTTTGCAACTACTTTACTTTTGGAGAAAATTCAAAACATTCATTATTCAATAGGGCCCAAAATATCAAAAACCAGCGGTTTGAATGAACACACATTTCTTGGTAGAATCGTGCAGGACTGAAATTTTTGATGTTTTTCTACTCCTCTCATGAGCCCAAACAAGTCTCTAAAAGGATGAGTTTGCAACTACTTTACTTTTGGAGAAAATTCAAAACATTCATTATTCAATAGAGCCCAATAGCAAAAACCAGCGTTTTGAATGAAGAATCACATTTCTTGGTAGAATCATGCAGGATTGAAATTTTTGATGGTTTTTTACTCCTCTCAACAGCCCAAACAAGTTTCTAAAAGGATGAGTTTGCAAATACTTTACTTTTGGAGAAAATTCAAAACATTCATTATTCAATAGGGCCCAAACTATCAAAAACCAGCGGTTTCAATGAACACACATTTCTTGGTAGAATCATGCAGGACTGAAATTTTTGATGTTTTTCTACTCCTTTCATGAGCCCAAACAAGTCTCTAAAAGCATGAGTTTGCAACTACTTTACTTTTGGAGAAAATTCAAAACATTCATTATTCAATAGAGCCCAATAGCAAAAATCAGGTTTTGAATGAAGAATCACATTTCTTGGTAGAATCATGCAGGATTGAAATTTTTGATGGTTTTGTACTCCTCTCAACAGCCCAAACAAGTTTCGAAAAGGATGAGTTTGCAACTACTTTACTTTTGGAGAAAATTCAAAACATTCATTATTCAATAGGGCCCAAAATATCAAAAACCAGCGGTTTGAATGAACACACATTTCTTGGTAGAATCGTGCAGGACTGAAATTTTTGATGTTTTTCTACTCCTCTCATGAGCCCAAACAAGTCTCTAAAAGGATGAGTTTGCAACTACTTTACTTTTGGAGAAAATTCAAAACATTCATTATTCAATAGAGCCCAATAGCAGAAACCAGCGTTTTGAATGAAGAATCACATTTCTTGGTAGAATCATGCAGGATTTAAATTTTTGATGGTTTTTTACTCCTCTCAACAGCCCAAACAAGTTTCTAAAAGGATGAGTTTGCAACTACTTTACTTTTGGAGAAAATTCAAAACATTCATTATTCAATAGGGCCCAAACTATCAAAAACCAGCGGTTTCAATGAACACACATTTCTTGGTAGAATCATGAAGGACTGAAATTTTTGATGTTTTTCTACTCCTCTCATGAGCCCAAACAAGTCTCTAAAAGCATGAGTTTGCAACTACTTTACTTTTGGAGAAAATTCAAAACATTCATTATTCAATAGAGCCCAATAGCAAAAACCAGCGTTTTGAATGAAGAATCACATTTCTTGGTAGAATCATGCAGGATTACAATTTTTGGTGGTTTTTTACTCCTCTCAACAGCCCAAACAAGTTTCTAAAAGGATGAGTTTGCAACTACTTTACTTTTGGAGAAAATTCAAAACATTCATTATTCAATAGGGCCCAAACTATCAAAAACCAACGGTTTCAATGAACACACATTTCTTGGTAGAATCATGCAGGACTGAAATTTTTGATGTTTTTCTACTCCTCTCATGAGCCCAAACAAGTCTCTAAAAGCATGAGTTTGCAACTACTTTACTTTTGGAGAAAATTCAAAACATTCATTATTCAATAGAGCCCAATAGCAAAAATCAGGTTTTGAATGAAGAATCACATTTCTTGGTAGAATCATGCAGGATTTAAATTTTTGATGGTTTTTTACTCCACTCAACAGCCCAAACAAGTTTCTAAAAGGATGAGTTTGCAACTACTTTACTTTTGGAGAAAATTCAAAACATTCATTATTCAATAGAGCCCAATAGCAAAAACCAGTGTTTTGAATGAAGAATCACATTTCTTGGTAGAATCATGCAGGATTGAAATTTTTGATGGTTTTTTACTCCTCTCAACAGCCCAAACAAGTTTCTAAAAGGATGAGTTTGGAAATACTTTACTTTTGGAGAAAATTCAAAACATTCATTATTCAATAGGGCCCAAACTATCAAAAACCAGCGGTTTCAATGAACACACATTTCTTGGTAGAATCGTGCAGGACTGAAATTTTTGATGTTTTTCTACTCCTCTCATGAGCCCAAACAAGTCTCTAAAAGCATGAGTTTGCAACTACTTTACTTTTGGAGAAAATTCAAAACATTCATTATTCAATAGCGCCCAATAGCAAAAATCAGGTTTTCAATGAAGAATCACATTTCTTGGTAGAATCATGCAGGATTGAAATTTTTGATGGTTTTTTACTCCTCTCAACAGCCCAAACAAGTTTCTAAAAGGATGAGTTTGCAACTACTTTACTTTTGGAGAAAATTCAAAACATTCATTATTCAATAGAGCCCAATAGCAAAAATCAGGTTTTGAATGAAGAATCACATTTCTTGGTAGAATCATGCAGGATTGAAATTTTTGATGGTTTTTTACTCCTCTCAACAGCCCAAACAAGTTTCTAAAAGGATGAGTTTGCAACTACTTTACTTTTGGAGAAAATTCAAAACATTCATTATTCAATAGGGCCCAAAATATCCAAAACCAGCGGTTTGAATGAACACACATTTCTTGGTAGAATCGTGCAGGACTGAAATTTTTGATGTTTTTCTACTCCTCTCATGAGCCCAAACAAGTCTCTAAAAGGATGAGTTTTCAACTACTTTACTTTTGGAGAAAATTCAAAACATTCATTATTCAATAGAGCCCAATAGCAAAAATCAGGTTTTGAATGAAGAATCACATTTCTTGGTAGAATCATGCAGGATTGAAATTTTTGATGGTTTTTTACTCCTCTCAACAGCCCAAACAAGTTTCTAAAAGGATGAGTTTGCAACTACTTTACTTTTGGAGAAAATTCAAAACATTCATTATTCAATAGGGCCCAAACTATCAAAAACCAGCGGTTTCAATGAACACACATTTCTTGGTAGAATCATGAAGGACTGAAATTTTTGATGTTTTTCTACTCCTCTCATGAGCCCAAACAAGTCTCTAAAAGCATGAGTTTGCAACTACTTTACTTTTGGAGAAAATTCAAAACATTCATTATTCAATAGAGCCCAATAGCAAAAACCAGCGTTTTGAATGAAGAATCACATTTCTTGGTAGAATCATGCAGGATTTCAATTTTTGATGGTTTTTTACTCCTCTCAACAGCCCAAACAAGTTTCTAAAAGGATGAGTTTGCAACTACTTTACTTTTGGAGAAAATTCAAAACATTCATTATTCAATAGGGCCCAAACTATCAAAAACCAACGGTTTGAATGAACACACATTTCTTGGTAGAATCATGCAGGACTGAAATTTTTGATGTTTTTCTACTCCTCTCATGAGCCCAAACAAGTCTCTAAAAGCATGAGTTTGCAACTACTTTACTTTTGGAGAAAATTCAAAACATTCATTATTCAATAGAGCCCAATAGCAAAAATCAGGTTTTGAATGAAGAATCACATTTCTTGGTAGAATCATGCAGGATTTAAATTTTTGATGGTTTTTTACTCCTCTCAACAGCCCAAACAAGTTTCTAAAAGGATGAGTTTGCAACTACTTTACTTTTGGAGAAAATTCAAAACATTCATTATTCAATAGAGCCCAATAGCAAAAACCAGCGTTTTGAATGAAGAATCACATTTCTTGGTAGAATCATGCAGGATTGAAATTTTTGATGGTTTTTTACTCCTCTCAACAGCCCAAACAAGTTTCTAAAAGGATGAGTTTGCAAATACTTTACTTTTGGAGAAAATTCAAAACATTCATTATTCAATAGGGCCCAAACTATCAAAAACCAGCGGTTTCAATGAACACACATTTCTTGGTAGAATCGTGCAGGACTGAAATTTTTGATGTTTTTCTACTCCTCTCATGAGCCCAAACAAGTCTCTAAAAGCATGAGTTTGCAACTACTTTACTTTTGGAGAAAATTCAAAACATTCATTATTCAATAGCGCCCAATAGCAAAAATCAGGTTTTGAATGAAGAATCACATTTCTTGGTAGAATCATGCAGGATTGAAATTTTTGATGGTTTTTTACTCCTCTCAACAGCCCAAACAAGTTTCTAAAAGGATGAGTTTGCAACTACTTTACTTTTGGAGAAAATTCAAAACATTCATTATTCAATAGGGCCCAAAATATCAAAAACCAGCGGTTTGAATGAACACACATTTCTTGGTAGAATCATGCAGGACTGAAATTTTTGATGTTTTTCTACTCCTCTCATGAGCCCAAACAAGTCTCTAAAAGCATGAGTTTGCAACTACTTTACTTTTGGAGAAAATTCAAAACATTCATTATTCAATAGAGCCCAATAGCAAAAATCAGGTTTTGAATGAAGAATCAAATTTCTTGGTAGAATCATGCAGGATTGAAATTTTTGATGGTTTTTTACTCCTCTCTACAGCCCAAACAAGTTTCTAAAAGGATGAGTTTGCAACTACTTTACTTTTGGAGAAAATTCAAAACATTCATTATTCAATAGGGCCCAAACTATCAAAAACCAGTGGTTTCAATGAACACACATTTCTTGGTAGAATCATGCAGGACTGAAATTTTTGATGTTTTTCTACTCCTCTCATGAGCCCAAACAAGTCTCTAAAAGCATGAGTTTGGGGCGTGGCCTGAGCAATGAAGGTGTGAGGACGTGTTTGCTCGGGGCTCCTGCTCAGCCACCTTGAAGCGACCTGGAAACGACATACAACCTTTAATCAAGAATTGATACTAATTAGAAGATTCGGGAATATCCCTGGATCATTTTGACACCAAAATCTTGAAGATTGAGCTGATAATACTGAAACTGCAGCTGCTGAGGAGAGGCGGTGGTTTTGTTCCCGCGCTTTGCAGAGGAGCAGAGCTTGTGCTGATACCCGGCTCCCTCGACTGAAGGAGAGTCCGGGGAGAAGATTTCGTTATTTCTTTGCTGCCTGGCTCTGGTGGACTTGTTGCCCAGAGGTGAGGAGCTATTTTCAGAAGAGCTGAAACTGAGGAAGTAGCGGCGCCTTTGATATTAATACCCGCCGCGGTTTTTGGGCTGCTGCGGCTGACTGCGGCTTTGGATCACAAGGGAGCCTGCTTGTCAAGATCCAGGAGCTCCCCCTGAAAAGAATAAGACCAGGCACGCCAAGATCTGAGAAGAATTGGGGGAGTTCTTAGCAAAAATCCTTGGCGGTGAGGAAAGCTGCAGGAGCAGGGACTTGATTGACAGCCGCTGCATTCCGAGGCCCGTGGCTGTAGACACGCCGGAGTTTTTGGCCTGCTGCAACTACCTACCATTCCAGATCAAGGGGGAGCCTGTTTGTCACAACTCAGGAGCCCCCCCTGAAGAGAATAAGACCGGGCACGCCTGGATTGGACAAGAATTGAGGGAGTTCTTCGCTGAAATCCTCGGCGGTGAGGAGAACTACAGGAGCCGGTGGAGCCACAGCTTTGAGGAGGACTGAGGCAGAAGGTGGGAGCTCACGGAGACCGAGGGGCAGATCGGCGCCCTATTACTAAATATTGGTGAGAGGCAGGAGGGGATTCCTGGACGTGGAGTTTTGTGGGGGTGACAGCGGCTGCTGAAATTCTTACCCGCCGCGGTTTTCTGATTGCCGCGCACCCTTGCAGAGCCGGATTAATAGAAGACCGGTTCAGTAAGATCCAGGGGACCCCCCTGGATAATTGAAGACCAGGATCGCTGAGCTCCAACAAGGATCCGGGGAGATATAAGGTAATCCTTGGTGGGATCAAGAAGCAGGAGCCGGAGCAGGAACACAGCTGTCAGCTGCGGTCGGGTATTCAGATCCGCCGCAGTTTTTGGGACTCTGCGTCTTCATATATACAGTTTTCTTTGAGGACCCTTTTCTTTAGGATTCGGGAGGTCCCACCGAGTGGCTGGATACCGGGCACGCTGGTAATTAAAAGAATTGGAGATTTCCCTGTATAAAATCATCGGCGGTGCAGGGGAAAGCAGGAGCTTGATTGACATCTGGGGCCAGGAACTTAGATTCATTGCAGCTTTTTTTTTTAAATAGTTGTGTAAACCTGCGTATTTAGATCTGTGGGTACCCTGGTTGGGGAGGCTTGGGTAGATTATAATAATACATTTCTGGCAAGACAAGATATAGTTACAATAGCGGTTTAAAGGTGTTGATACGCATATCTTGAATTGTTTTTAATCTACTTTGGGGCTGATATTACAAAGGGTGAATCTTTGATGTTCACTGTTTATATTCTTATAGTTTATACTTATTTTATAGAGAAATTGTATCTAAGACGGAGTTAAAATATTTATATAATAATTATTTAATATAAGTGAAATTGACACCCTACATCCTAAGCTAATTTAATTGTCAAGATGGAGGGTGGGGGGACTAAATTTAAACCACTTTTTAAGGTTAATGAATCCTCAAATAAAAATCTAAAGGGGAAACTTCCCCCAAATAGGCTGCACAATAAGCCCTCTGAGGATTCCCCTAATCTGCTAAGTCCCATCAAATCAAGGTCCCCATTGAAGAGGGATACGCAGGCTAGTCGGACATCCGCGACATCTTCATATAAACCTTCTCAATTAGAGGTAGAGGGCAAGGGCTCAGTTTCTGATCCCCATAATCCCCTTATGCAAAAGCAGACCGACTCTGAAGTAATGGACACATCTAAGTCTGCTAAAAGGAAAGGCCCTAATTCAAGAGACGCTGATAAGAAATCAATCACAGCTGAATCTGAGGATAACTCAGATTACTCTTCGCCTGATAGCAGCCCTAATAGACAACCTTCTAAAAAAGAGCGTTCTTCATCCCCACATGCTCCAAGACAAGGGTTCGCCCCTATTGATCCGGATGAACTCTTAGCTTCTGAGAAGGGAGTGACGGAGGGTTTTATGGCTAGATTCTGTAAAATGTTTAATGAATCTATTGCTCTAGGCTTCGAATCTCAGAACAAGACACTAAATGAAATAAGTAAAAATTTCTCCCAAAGATTAGAAAAGAGCGAGAATAGGATTTTGGTAGTTGAGAATAAAACAGACACCTTGTTTAAACAAAATTCTCAATTAAAAACGGAAGTGCAGACACTAAAAACTAAATTAATGGATTTGGAGGATAGGAGCAGGAGGAGCAACCTCAAAATAAGAGGTATCCCAGAGAATGTCATGCAAGATGAGCTCTCAAATTATGCAAAGGCCATTTTCAAAAAAGCTCTGCCCGACCTACCAAATTCTGAGTTTAGGATCGATAGAATCCACCGCATTCCTCGTCCGAGGAGCCTGCCTACTGACAAGCCAAGGGACACTATCTTACATATGCACTATTACGAAACCAAAGAAAAAATCTTATCTTATATTAGGGATAAAGGTAACTTTCCAGATCCCTACACCAATATAAGAATTTTTGGAGACTTCTCTAAAGCAACCATGGACTTCAGGAAGTCTTTCAGAGAAGTTAACGCAAGCATAAAAGATCTTGGGTTGTCGTATAGGTGGGGTTTCCCGGCTAAACTTCTGGTCTGGTATAAGGGGAAGACCATCCCCTTTTTCTCACCAGAGGAAGCTATGCTCTTCGTTCAGTCTTTTCAGGAGGGTATCGGTTGAATTTACATATGAGTTTAATGTTTTCCAAAATATTTGTTATCTTTAAATAAGAGAAATTATTAGGAATAATGGGTGGTTGAGTGGGAGTTTAACCACTTTTTTATTTTCTCCCCAAACTAGGTGAGAATCCTTCTTGCTTGGATTCCTCCAGGAGAACTCATTTGAGTTCATGTTTGTAGTTTATATATATTTAGTATATACATATTGTAGTTTTTTTTTTCCTTTTTTAGTGTGTTTAAGGTCTTAGTCCTTCTCTCTGTAAGTTTAGAAAGAGTCTCGTCTGTATATACAGTATACTTTAATCTTCTTGAAATATGAAACTAAGGTTTTTTTCATTTAACGTTAGGGGTCTAAATATCCCCTATAAGAGACATATGCTCTGGAAAGAAATTGAACATAGTAAAGCAGACATCGTTTGTCTGCAGGAGGTTAAATTTGCTAAAAATAATCATCCATATTTTCAAAATAAGAGGTTTCCATTTGTGTTCCAATCCCTTAAAGAAAATAAGAAAGCAGGAGTTATTACGCTTATTAAAAATAATATCCAATTTGAACTAATACAAGAAATAGTTGATACGCAAGGGAGGTACCATATCCTCGTCTGTCAATTAAACCATGAACCTTGCACAATAATTAATGTTTATGCCCCAAATAAAAAGATCTTATCGTACTTAAACAGATTAATGGACAAAATCAATGCAGTCAAGAAAGGAATGCTTATATTTGCTGGAGATTTCAATATAGTCCCAGATAGTAAAATGGACTCTTCGTCCTTAGTTCGCCACAAAGCGCCGTCACTCGGTAATTGGTTACTTTCTAACGAACTTTTTGACATCTACCGTTGTTTAAATACTACCTCACGTGAATATACACATTATTCAGATACACACAACACATCAGCAAGAATAGACTTAATATTGACAGATGTCTTTGCCATTTCCAAGTTTAGAAGTATCAGCATTTTAGGGAAATCTATCTCAGATCATGTCCCAGTAGTGGCGGAATTTAATTTGGGATCTCACTCGACAAATACATTCCTTTGGAAAGCTAATTCTACCCTTTTTAGGATTCCTGAGTATGAAGCAATAATCTCAGATACAATCTCTGAATATTTTAGAAATAATGATCTTGCTGACATGGATCCATTTGTCATTTGGAATGCCCATAAGGCGGTTTTACGGGGATGCTTGATCCAACTTTCATCCAGATTCAAGAAAATTAATAGACAAAGAATCATAACCCTACAGTCCCAAATAAAATTAAAAGAAGATTTTCAAAATAATCTCTCAGTCCCATCACCAGATATCCAATCTGAACTCTTGACCTTGAGACAAGATCTGAGGTTTGCAATTATATCCGAATACGACGCGGTTATTAGAAACTCAAAATTTAATTTTTACTCTTCTGTTAATAAACCTACTGCTTTTATGATGAAAAAACTTAAACAAGAAAGAATTAACAGGAGAATAAATAAGATTAAAACTGATAAGGGAGAGATCAGGACTCATCCTTCAGACATTGCGAACGAGTTTGCAGATTTTTTTCAGGGACTATACAATTTGGCTTTAGAGTCAGATATACCACAACCTAATGATAATTCAATAAAGATGTTCTTAGACAAGCTAGCTCTTCCCAAGATTGATTCCCTAGAATTGGATCATATTAACAGACCTATCTCCGCAGAAGAAATAAATGTCGCAATTAATAAGCTTAAAATTAAGAAATCACCGGGGCCCGATGGATTTATAAATGAATATTATAAAACCTTTCATCAAATTTTGATTCCCCACTTGGAGAGGATATTCAATGTGGCTTCTTGTCAGGGCTCTTTTCCGGCAGAAATGCTAGAAGCTACTATCGTTATGATACCGAAGGAGAAAGGAGACCCTGATAAGGTTCAAAGCTACAGGCCAATATCTCTCATAAACGGGGACGTTAAACTATATTCTAAGATTTGGGCCGAAAGACTTAAAAGGATTCTTCCCTCTTTGATAAGGACGATCAGATCGGCTTTGTTGAAGGTCGTCAGGCATCTGACGGGACCAGAAGGATTTTGAATATAATTAATGCTACAAAACTTTCTATAGATCCTTTAGTACTGGTAACGTTGGATGCCGAAAAGGCCTTTGATAGGCTAGATTGGAGTTATTTAAAAGGAACGCTTTTGAAGTTTGGATTCAATGATAAATTCTTGTCCTCAATTTTTGCCTTATATTCAGATCCTTGTGCAAAGATTTACACAAATAACCATCTGTCTAGGAAATTTCCAATATCGAATGGCACAAGACAGGGGTGCCCACTTTCACCACTACTATTTGTTCTAGCAATGGAACCCTTTGCACAAAAAATAAGATCCAACCCAAACATCCACGGCCCTGAAATTTCACAGCGATCATTTAAAATCGGTCTGTTTGCAGACGATATAGTGCTCACGCTATTAGATCCAGAGATTTCCATTAGAGCACTAGTTTTAGACTTAGAACTGTTTGCGTATGTATCCTATTTTAAAGTGAACCAATCAAAATCTAAGATTCTTTTTTTTAACTTACAAGATCAGGAAGTGGAACAGCTGAAGTCTCTTACAAAGTTTTCCTGCACAGAAGAAGTTGGTTATTTGGGGCTGGTACTGACAAATAAAATCGAATCAGTTATTTCAATTAACCTTAATAATCTAATACAGAATATTACCAAAGACTTAGCAAATTTTAAACGTATTAACCTATCCTTATTTGGGAAGGTCTTGGTAATCAAATCTTTTGTTTTACCTAAAATACTCTATTTGTTTAGAACCCTCCCTACTTGCATCCCCTCTACCCAACTAACCAAAATTCAAAATTTATTAAACTCCTTTATTTGGGACAATAAAAAGCCAAGAGTGGCGTTGAGCGTTTTATATAAGAACAAGAAAAACGGGGGTTTGGGCCTTCCAAACGTCACAGCGTATTACCAAGCCACATTGATTAAGGCTAGCGGATATTGGTTCAAACAGATTGTATCTCCCGCATGGGTTGTCTTAGAGGAAAGCCAAAGTGAAAATAACCTACTCTGTAATACTTTTTACAATAACATTATTGGTTCTCGGCCTAGGTTACCATCACATCCTATTTTTCAGGCAATACTTCTGGCCTGGAAAAGCTTCGTAAGACCGAGGAAAAATTGGAATAAATTGAGACAACTGTATAATGTTCCGCTAGTTTTGATCTCAGTTCTCTACAAATTCTCAATTCCAGAAATTTGGACCACGTGTAATATCAAAAAAATGGGAGATTTGTATAATGGAGATTTTCTTACCTTCAGCGAAATTAGAGTAAAGTTTAATCTTCCTTCATCAGAATTTTTTTTTTACACCATCTTAAAAGATTACATTAAAAAATTCCTCCAAACTAAACCATTGAATTGGGATATTTTGACTCTCTTTTTGGGAAACATAGAGAAAAAAAGCGTATGGAACTTAAAAAATATATATACAATTTTTAACGGAGACTCAGAAATACTGAAAAATGTTTATATGAAACGATGGGAGTCTGAATTAAATATTTCCCCCTCATTAGAACAATGGCAAGATGCTTTTAAATTTTCTCAGGCCTCAACAATTTCGATGATGTTACAAGAATCATATTATAAAATATTGGTGAGGTGGTATTATACTCCATCGAGGTTATTCTTTATAAACCAAGATAACTCAAATTTGTGTTGGAGGGAATGTGGGAAAGTTGGGAATTTGTACCACATATTTTGGGGTTGCCCAAAAATAAAGACCTTATGGAGCGAAGTTTCTGCCCACATAAATACATTTTTGGGCAGGAACCTAGTTATTTCTCCTAGCATGGCGCTGCTTTTTTTGGGAATGGAACACTTGGATCTCTCAACCACTTTCATGATAGCCCACATCCTATTGGTGGTTAAAAATTCTTTAGCAGCAAATTGGAGGAAAACTGTTCCTCCAAAATTTGAAGACATAATCCACAACCTTAAAGTACATAGTGCATTAGAAAGGCGATTTGCCATAAATAATAATTTTTTGGACAAATACAATAAAAAATGGGGAATATGGAATAGTCTTTTTATTAGACAATTTAGTTCTACCTCGGGAAATTAGGATGAGACCTACTTTAAACTATGACAGTAGTTTTAGTTTTAGGTTTTAGGTTTTAGGCTTTAGATTTTAGATCAGCTATTAGGGTTTAGGTTACTAGATCTTAGATTTAGATCTTAGAATTTAGATTGTAAACCACATCTCATTGTTTTACATAACGTTTTCTCTTTTTCGTGTCTGGAAGCAACTGGTAAACTGTGAAATGTCTCAGATAATACTATGTTTATATATGCAATGACTTTTTACTTTATGTTACTCTTTGAGTTTTCTATTGTAATACCCTTTTCCTTCCCTTGTTTCCTTCTTTGTTCCCCCCCTTTTCCTCCTTCTCTTTGTCATTATTTTGAAAATTATAATAAAAATGATTGGAAAATAAAAGCATAAGTTTGCAACTACTTTACTTTTGGAGAAAATTCAAAACATTCATTATTCAATAGAGCCCAATAGCAAAAATCAGGTTTTGAATGAAGAATCACATTTCTTGGTGAATCATGCAGGATTGAAATTTTTGATGGTTTTTTACTCCTCTCAACAGCCCAAACAAGTTTCTAAAAGGATGAGTTTGCAACTACTTTACTTTTGGAGAAAATTCAAAACATTCATTATTCAATAGGGCCCAAAATATCAAAAACCAGCGGTTTGAATGAACACACATTTCTTGGTAGAATCGTGCAGGACTGAAATTTTTGATGTTTTTCTACTCCTCTCATGAGCCCAAACAAGTCTCTAAAAGGTTGAGTTTGCAACTACTTTACTTTTGGAGAAAATTCAAAACATTCATTATTCAATAGAGCCCAATAGCAAAAACCAGCGTTTTGAATGAAGAATCACATTTCTTGGTAGAATCATGCAGGATTGAAATTTTTGATGGTTTTTTACTCCTCTCAACAGCCCAAACAAGTTTCTAAAAGGATGAGTTTGCAAATACTTTACTTTTGGAGAAAATTCAAAACATTCATTATTCAATAGGGCCCAAACTATCAAAAACCAGCGGTTTCAATGAACACACATTTCTTGGTAGAATCATGCAGGACTGAAATTTTTGATGTTTTTCTACTCCTTTCATGAGCCCAAACAAGTCTCTAAAAGCATGAGTTTGCAACTACTTTACTTTTGAAGAAAATTCAAAACATTCATTATTCAATAGAGCCCAATAGCAAAAATCAGGTTTTGAATGAAGAATCACATTTCTTGGTAGAATCATGCAGGATTGAAATTTTTGATGGTTTTGTACTCCTCTCAACAGCCCAAACAAGTTTCTAAAAGGATGAGTTTGCAACTACTTTACTTTTGGAGAAAATTCAAAACAGTCATTATTCAATAGGGCCCAAAATATCAAAAACCAGCGGTTTGAATGAACACACATTTCTTGGTAGAATCGTGCAGGACTGAAATTTTTGATGTTTTTCTACTCCTCTCATGAGCCCAAACAAGTCTCTAAAAGGATGAGTTTGCAACTACTTTACTTTTGGAGAAAATTCAAAACATTCATTATTCAATAGAGCCCAATAGCAAAAATCAGGTTTTGAACGAAGAATCACATTTCTTGGTAGAATCATGCAGGATTGAAATTTTTGATGGTTTTTTACTCCTCTCAACAGCCCAAACAAGTTTCTAAAAGGATGAGTTTGCAACTACTTTACTTTTGGAGAAAATTCAAAACATTCATTATTCAATAGGGCCCAAACTATCAAAAACCAGCGGTTTCAATGAACACACATTTCTTGGTAGAATCATGAAGGACTGAAATTTTTGATGTTTTTCTACTCCTCTCATGAGCCCAAACAAGTCTCTAAAAGCATGAGTTTGTAGCTACTTTACTTTTGGAGAAAATTCAAAACATTCATTATTCAATAGAGCCCAATAGCAAAAATCAGGTTTTGAATGAAGAATCACATTTCTTGGTAGAATCATGCAGGATTGAAATTTTTGATGGTTTTGTACTCCTCTCAACAGCCCAAACAAGTTTCTAAAAGGATGAGTTTGCAACTACTTTACTTTTGGAGAAAATTCAAAACATTCATTATTCAACGGGGCCCAAAATATCAAAAACCAGCGGTTTGAATGAACACACATTTCTTGGTAGAATCGTGCAGGACTGAAATTTTTGATGTTTTTCTACTCCTCTCATGAGCCCAAACAAGTCTCTAAAAGGATGAGTTAGCAACTACTTTACTTTTGTAGAAAATTCAAAACATTCATTATTCAATAGAGCCCAATAGCAAAAACCAGCGTTTTGAAAGAAGAATCACATTTCTTGGTAGAATCATGCAGGATTGAAATTTTTGATGGTTTTTTACTCCTCTCAACAGCCCAAACAAGTTTCTAAAAGGATGAGTTTGCAACTACTTTACTTTTGGAGAAAATTCAAAACATTCATTATTCAATAGGGCCCAAACTATCAAAATCCAGCGGTTTCAATGAACACACATTTCTTGGTAGAATCGTGCAGGACTGAAATTTTTGATGTTTTTCTACTCCTCTCATGAGCCCAAACAAGTCTCTAAAAGGATGAGTTTGCAACTACTTTACTTTTGGAGAAAATTCAAAACATTCATTATTCAATAGAGCCCAATAGCAAAAATCAGGTTTTGAACGAAGAATCACATTTCTTGGTAGAATCATGCAGGATTGAAATTTTTGATGGTTTTTTACTCCTCTCAACAGCCCAAACAAGTTTCTAAAAGGATGAGTTTGCAACTACTTTACTTTTGGAGAAAATTCAAAACATTCATTATTCAATAGGGCCCAAACTATCAAAAACCAGCGGTTTCAATGAACACACATTTCTTGGTAGAATCATGAAGGACTGAAATTTTTGATGTTTTTCTACTCCTCTCATGAGCCCAAACAAGTCTCTAAAAGCATGAGTTTGTAGCTACTTTACTTTTGGAGAAAATTCAAAACATTCATTATTCAATAGAGCCCAATAGCAAAAATCAGGTTTTGAATGAAGAATCACATTTCTTGGTAGAATCATGCAGGATTGAAATTTTTGATGGTTTTGTACTCCTCTCAACAGCCCAAACAAGTTTCTAAAAGGATGAGTTTGCAACTACTTTACTTTTGGAGAAAATTCAAAACATTCATTATTCAACGGGGCCCAAAATATCAAAAACCAGCGGTTTGAATGAACACACATTTCTTGGTAGAATCGTGCAGGACTGAAATTTTTGATGTTTTTCTACTCCTCTCATGAGCCCAAACAAGTCTCTAAAAGGATGAGTTAGCAACTACTTTACTTTTGTAGAAAATTCAAAACATTCATTATTCAATAGAGCCCAATAGCAAAAACCAGCGTTTTGAAAGAAGAATCACATTTCTTGGTAGAATCATGCAGGATTGAAATTTTTGATGGTTTTTTACTCCTCTCAACAGCCCAAACAAGTTTCTAAAAGGATGAGTTTGCAACTACTTTACTTTTGGAGAAAATTCAAAACATTCATTATTCAATAGGGCCCAAACTATCAAAATCCAGCGGTTTCAATGAACACACATTTCTTGGTAGAATCATGCAGGACTGAAATTTTTGATGTTTTTCTACTCCTCTCATGAGCCCAAACAAGACTCTAAAAGCATGAGTTTGCAACTACTTTACTTTTGGAGAAAATTCAAAACATTCATTATTCAATAGAGCCCAATAGCAAAAATCAGGTTTTGAATGAAGAATCACATTTCTTGGTAAAATCATGCAGGATTGAAATTTTTGATGGTTTTTTACTCCTCTCAACAGCCCAAACAAGTTTCTAAAAGGATGAGTTTGCAACTACTTTACTTTTGGAGAAAATTCAAAACATTCATTATTCAATAGGGCCCAAACTATCAAAAACCAGCGGTTTCAATGAACACACATTTCTTGGTAGAATCATGCAGGACTGAAATTTTTGATGTTTTTCTACTCCTCTCATGAGCCCAAACAAGTCTCTAAAAGCATAAGTTTGCAACTACTTTACTTTTGGAGAAAATTCAAAACATTCATTATTCAATAGAGCCCAATAGCAAAAATCAGGTTTTGAATGAAGAATCACATTTCTTGGTAAAATCATGCAGGATTGAAATTTTTGATGGTTTTTTACTCCTCTCAACAGCCCAAACAAGTTTCTAAAAGGATGAGTTTGCAACTACTTTACTTTTGGAGAAAATTCAAAACATTCATTATTCAATAGGGCCCAAACTATCAAAAACCAGCGGTTTCAATGAACACACATTTCTTGGTAGAATCATGCAGGACTGAAATTTTTGATGTTTTTCTACTCCTCTCATGAGCCCAAACAAGTCTCTAAAAGCATGAGTTTGCAACTACTTTACTTTTGGAGAAAATTCAAAACATTCACTATTCAATAGAGCCCAATAGCAAAAATCAGGTTTTGAATGAAGAATCACATTTCTTGGTAAAATCATGCAGGATTGAAATTTTTGATGGTTTTTTACTCCTCTCAACAGCCCAAACAAGTTTCTAAAAGGATGAGTTTGCAACTACTTTACTTTTGGAGAAAATTCAAAACATTCATTATTCAATAGGGCCCAAACTATCAAAAACCAGCGGTTTCAATGAACACACATTTCTTGGTAGAATCATGCAGGACTGAAATTTTTGATGTTTTTCTACTCCTCTCATGAGCCCAAACAAGTCTCTAAAAGCATGAGTTTGCAACTACTTTACTTTTGGAGAAAATTCAAAACATTCATTATTCAATAGAGCCCAATAGCAAAAATCAGGTTTTGAATGAAGAATCACATTTCTTGGTAGAATCATGCAGGATTGAAATTTTTGATGTTTTTTTACTCCTCTCAACAGCCCAAACAAGTTTCTAAAAGGATGAGTTTGCAACTGCTTTACTTTTGGAGAAAATTCAAAACATTCATTATTCAATAGGGCCCAAACTATCAAAAACCAGCGGTTTGAATGACCACACATTTCTTGGTAGAATCATGCAGGACTGAAATTTTTGATTTTTTTCTACTCCTCTCATGAGCCCAAACAAGTCTCTAAAAGGATGAGTTTGCAACTACTTTACTTTTGGAGAAAATTCAAAACATTCATTATTCAATAGAGCCCAATAGCAAAAACCAGCGTTTTGAATGAAGAATCACATTTCTTGGTAGAATCATGCAGGATTGAAATTTTTGATGGTTTTTTACTCCTCTCAAGAGCCCAAACAAGTTTCTAAAAGGATGAGTTTGCAACTACTTTACTTTTGGAGAAAATTCAAAACATTCATTATTCAATAGGGCCCAAACTATCAAAAACCAGCGGTTTCAATGAACACACAATTCTTGGTAGAATCATGCAGGACTGAAATTTTTGATGTTTTTCTACTCCTCTCATGAGCCCAAACAAGTCTCTAAAAGCATGAGTTTGCAACTACTTTACTTTTGGAGAAAATTCAAAACATTCATTATTCAAAAGAGCCCAATAGCAAAAATCAGGTTTTGAATGAAGAATCACATTTCTTGGTAAAATCATGCAGGATTGAAATTTTTGATGGTTTTTTACTCCTCTCAACAGCCCAAACAAGTTTCTAAAAGGATGAGTTTGCAACTACTTTACTTTTGGAGAAAATTCAAAACATTCATTATTCAATAGGGCCCAAACTATCAAAAACCAGCGGTTTCAATGAACACACATTTCTTGGCAGAATCATGCAGGACTGAAATTTTTGATGTTTTTCTACTCCTCTCATGAGCCCAAACAAGTCTCTAAAAGCATGAGTTTGCAACTACTTTACTTTTGGAGAAAATTCAAATCATTCATTATTCAATAGAGCCCAATAGCAAAAATCAGGTTTTGAATGAAGAATCACATTTCTTGGTAGAATCATGCAGGATTGAAATTTTTGATGGTTTTTTACTCCTCTCAACAGCCCAAAAAAGTTTCTAAAAGGATGAGTTTGCAACTACTTTACTTTTGGAGAAAATTCAAAACATTCATTATTCAATAGGGCCCAAACTATCAAAAACCAGCGGTTTCAATGAACACACATTTCTTGGTAGAATCATGCAGGACTGAAATTTTTGATGTTTTTCTACTCCTCTCATGAGCCCAAACAAGTCTCTAAAAGCATGAGTTTGCAACTACTTTACTTTTGGAGAAAATTCAAAACATTCATTATTCAATAGAGCCCAATAGCAAAAATCAGGTTTTGAATGAAGAATCACATTTCTTGGTAGAATCATGCAGGATTGAAATTTTTGATGGTTTTTTACTCCTCTCAACAGCCCAAACAAGTTTCTAAAACGATGAGTTTGCAACTACTTTACTTTTGGAGAAAATTCAAAACATTCATTATTCAATAGGGCCCAAAATATCAAAAAACAGCGGTTTGAATGAACACACATTTCTTGGTAGAATTGTGCAGTACTGAAATTTTTGATGTTTTTCTACTCCTCTCATGAGCCCAAACAAGTCTCTAAAAGGATGAGTTTGCAACTACTTTACTTTTGGAGAAAATTCAAAACATTCATTATTCAATAGAGCCCAATAGCAAAAACCAGCGTTTTGAATGAAGAATCACATTTCTTGGTAGAATCATGCAGGATTGAAATTTTTGATGGTTTTTTACTCCTCTCAACAGCCCAAACAAGTTTCTAAAAGGATGAGTTTGCAACTACTTTACTTTTGGAGAAAATTCAAAACATTGGGGGGCGTGGCCAGCGTCTGAGCTGAATGGAAGCCTGAGCTCTGAGCTCCTCCACAGGGCAGCCTGCCAAGCGCTACTAATAAGCGAATTATAAGCCAGGACTGGCTGAAAACTTGTGGGAACCTCCATAGACACCAGCGGTGCCCCCACATAATGGATCCGCTTAATAGAAAAGCAGGAAAATCAAAAAATCTGGAGCGCTCTCCCCTCATGCTGAGGAGCCAAGATGGCGCCCGCCACACAGCAGCCACAGCCTGCAGCCCCAGCCTGAGTGGTGCACAGCGGGAGAGAACGCCACAGAGACTGAAACATGCAGTATTCAAGTCAGGGGGTAAGTCTGCCCCATCCCTGCAAAAACCGCCGCTCCATATATTAAAGAAAGCGCTAAATCCAGTGTTAAAAGTAGCGCTGAGAAGAAGGAGGCAAAATATCGCGAGATTAACCGGGAAACAGACGGGATTGCGCAGCAAGTACGCAAATTGCGTACCTTAAGCAAAAATCTTGCGCAGCCTGTGAAATCTTGCACAGCAGCAACGCTCACAGCTGCTATGGAGGCCACAAATACAATAAGGGCCTCCTCATCTTGTCCAGATATCTCCACCATTTCAGACACCCCTCTAACGCCACCACAGAGGGAACTGTCCCCTGCCTCACAAAATAGCTGCAGATTAAGCAGTAGCTCGGCTGAGCTGCAAAGTGAGATGCAGATGGAGGACTTCTGCACTCCAGATAACCCCATGCCTGAAAACATTTTACATGTTTTGACTGAGGTAGAGGCTACCAACAAAGCAGCTTCAGAATTGTTCATAAAAAATATGGTATGCCTTCTTGCAAAGACATTCCAAAAACAACTAGAGGGATATAATACAAACCTCCAAAACAATATAGACAGTCTGGGCCAGAGGGTGGATCACTTGGAGTCGAAAATGGAGGAGATAGTCCAGTCTCACAACAATTTGATAGACGAACATTATGCCTTAGAGAAAGAAGTTACCTTCCTAAAGTCAAGACTGATAGAACAAGAGGACAGGAGTAGGAGAAACAACCTTAAATTCAGAGGAATACCTGAGAATGTCAAGGACAGAGATCTTGATTCATATGTGCAAAAAATGCTCCATGCTATGCTCCCAGGTGCTTCCAAAGGAGACCTCTTAATAGAACGCATACACAGACTACCTAAGTCCAAATATGCCCCTGAAAGAGCTCCACGGGATGTTATTGCATTTTTTCACTATTTTCTGACAAAGGAGGACATTTTGAGGAAAAGCAAGCAGTCACCCATCTTACCAAGACCATATGAGGGTATTAAGATCTTTGCAGACTTTTCAAAAGCCACGTTGCAAAAAAGGAGAGACTTTTTCCCTATCACTGCACACCTAAGGGAGCACAGGGTGCTATACAGATGGGGCTTTCCTACAAAAATATTGGTCATGAAGGAAAACACTACTTTTGCCTTGTCTAACATTGATAACTGTGATAGATTCTTTCAGGACCTTGGTATTCCTCCAATGAAGAACTCATCTTTATCCTACAATCAAGAGAGGAGCAACTCTTCACAACAGCCAAGACGTTTGTCACAGTCCTGGACCACACAAAAGAAAAGATAATGGACTTGGTAGGTGTTGACCCTGGCTCTTGGCCTGAACTTTTATCCCCAAACACTAACCGAGAGATTTCTCTTGGTATCATTTCTTTTGAGAAATTCAACTTCCTTGTTAACAAGTTTGTTTTGTTTTAGGTTATTCCAGGTTATAACATGTTTCTATTCACAGGCACACCAGGCACTGACAACAAATTTCTAGAGAAGTACCACTCTTTTTGGATATATGTCCAGATGGACTATTCTATCTTATTGAGTTATTTAACACATTTCTTTCTTTTTGATATATTATGGAGTTGAAAATCCTATCATTTAATGTAAATGGGCTTAATAGTCCCTTTAAAAGGTATGCTTTGTGGAAGGAGATCAAAAGATTGAAAGCAAATGTTGCTATGATACAGGAAACCCACCTCCTGGAAACTGATAATAACAGATTTAAAAACAAAGATTATCCTCAGATTTTCTTCTCCAATAACGAGGGAGGGAAAAAAGCTGGGGTGGCCATTGCCTTCCACAAAGACCTACCAGTGGTTATTTCAGATGTTTATAAAGACAATAAAGGCAGATATTTAATCATCAATTTTACCTTGGAGGGAATGGAATACACTGTGGTTAATGTATACGCCCCTAATGTGAGACAAATTAGCTTTCTCAATAAAGTCAAAAGAAAATTATCTAAATTTAGCAAGGGACAAATCATATGGGGGGGAGACTTTAATTGTATTGTTGACCCAAGCACTGATTGCTCATCCTCTGCTCCATACTACAGAAGTGTGAATCTGGGGAGGTGGCTGAGCAATGCTAACCTACACGACAGTTGTAAAATATTGAACCCTAATTCTAGAGAATACACCAGATTCTGCCCACACAACAGATCTTATACCAAAATAGATCATATATTTACCAGTTTTTCCTTACTAGATTCGTATATAGATTTCCAAACTGGCCCCATCACATGGTCGGACCATGCTCCAATTCTATTAACATTACAGGTTTCCTCTTCGACTCAAAGACACTACAATTGGAGATATAGCAAATTTGTAGTAGACTCCCCAGATAATATAGCAACAATAAAAAACACTATAATGAATTATTTTAAAGAAAATGACTCCCAGGAAATCTCCCCTGAAACCTTATGGTTAGCACATAAGTGTGTCATCAGAGGCCACTTAATTCAGATGGCCTCAAGACAAAAGAGGGAAAGAGAGAGCAAACAGAGGTTGTTACTAGAACAAATCAAAAAACTAGAAGACCAGGCCAAAGTGGAAAAATTTTTTACTAAATACAAGGAGTTATACTCCCTTAGATTGGAATTTAGAAATCTTCTCATAAACATTTACGAAAAAAAGACTCTGTTTAACAGGGCAGGGTTTTACATAAATAACAACAAAAACTCAAAAACTATGGCAAATAGATTCAAACCCATAAATAAAAAGCATTTAATTAAAAAACTTTCCCAGAACTTAGTGAATATAGAAAAGCCAAGGGACATAGCTTTGGCTTTTGAAAAATACCACTCAAACCTTTACAATATAGGAAAAAATGGGACTTATCCCCCTCCTACAGAGGAGATGATAGATAATTTCTTGGGAGGAGTAGAGTTGAGATCTCTGTCTTCTGAGCAAAGGGAAATGCTTGATGCACCCTTCTCTGAGGGAGAGGTGTCTCTGGCAATAAAAAATCTCAAATGTAATAAGGCTCCTGGTCCAGACGGATTCCCTGTGGAATATTATAAAACATTTCAGGAAAATCTGGTCCCCCACTTAACAAACACCCTAAATTTTATAAAATCAAAAGGAACATGTAGTGCAGATATGCTGAGAGCCACCATAGTGGTAATCCCCAAACCGGACAAAGATCCCACAAAGATAGAAAACTATAGACCCATATCCCTCCTGAACGCAGACATCAAGGTATATGCAAAAATACTGGCAGAAAGGGTGCAAGATGTTATCCAATATCTCATACATCCCGATCAAGTGGGTTTTGTAAAATTTAGACAGACTTCTGACAGTTCAAGAAGTGTCTTGCACCATATACACTTTTGTAACAAGAAAAAAATTCCAAGTCTGTTTGTGGCCCTTGATGCGGAGAAAGCTTTTGACCGCATCAATTGGACATATGCATTCGCAGTATTAAAGAGGATGGGTTTTGGTGAGGAGATGTTGAAAAGTGTTCAGGCTCTGTACTCCCAACCGTCTGCCTCTGTGCTGGTCAATAGCACGATGTCGGGGAAATTTGACATAACAAACGGAACAAGACAGGGATGCCCTCTGTCCCCAATTATTTTTATCCTGAGTCTGGAACCACTGGCTCAAAGGATAAGGGACTCGAGTGAGGTGAGGGGAGTACGGTTGGGAGATGTAGAGCACAAAATAAATTTATATGCAGACGATATCATACTTACACTGACAGATCCTGTTGAGTCATTGAAGGCGACTTGGGATATCATAGAGTTATTTGGTTCAATATCATATTATAAACTCAATGTAAAAAAGACTAACGTTTTGTCACTATTTGTTTCAGCCCCTATAAAACAGCAACTACAAGATAAGTACCCTTTTACTTGGGACTGCACTAAAATCCCGTATCTAGGAATTTGGCTCACAAGCGACCTCACACACACGAGTGAGGTAAACATGGATTGCCTTTTGAAATCTCTTGACACTAAGTTGGGAGAATTGTCAAAGACCCCAGCCACTTGGTTGGGAAGAATAGTATTATATAAAATGTTCTGCCTCCCAAAAGTGTTGTTTTTGTATAGGAATGTTCCTCTGCCTTTATCAATGCAACACATACAAAAATTAACTCATCAAATGAACAGATTTATTTGGAATAATAAAAAGCCTAGAGTAAAGAAACACACACTACTTAAATCTAGAGAAAATGGGGGGATAGCCCTTCCAGACTTAGAGGCATATTACTTTGCCACCACAACTGAATTGACAAAAATGTGGCTCACAGAACAGACAGAATTGGGATGGCCAAAAATTGAAAGAGATTTAATGCCTAATAAAGAACCGACACTTTATGTTTCCTATTTTCTTCTGCACAGAGGAGAGATTGGAGACATAGAAAACCCAATACTCAGAGCCTCTGTGCAGAGTTGGTCACATATGTGCAGGAGAAGGTTTAATGTCTCCCCTGTTACAACCAAAAGACTGAGACTTCACTTTTTGGCACCTGTCAAGGTTTCTCTGAGACCCATGTTTGATAATTGGAAAACATTCCCCATTGCTTATGTGGATGATTTACTGGACAATAATAAAGTCATGCCTTTTGAGTTGGTCAAGGCTAAATTTAAAATCCCTAATACGGAATATATGAAATACCTCATACTCAAAGAGGAATATAATAAATTTAAGAGATATTTCTGCAAGATAGTTTTGGTCAACCATACCATTTATAATTTCCTAACCAGCACAACCCCCAGGCACAAGAGTTCTCTTAAACCCCTGTATAACTTCCTGACCGGCAAATACACCTTCTCTAAGGGTGGATGCTTTGAAAAATGGGAGACTACTCTGCAGAAGCAGATTTATGCCCCACAGTGGACATTATCTTTTAAAACTGCAGTGAGGTCTACAAATTGCATGAACATTCTGGAAACACATTACAAACTAGTCCACAGATATTACTTGACTCCAAACAGGATTAAATATTTTGGGGAAGGGGGATCTGATCTATGTTGGCGGGGATGCGGATCTCAGGCTGACTTACTCCATATTTTCTGGGGATGCCCGGTATTGAAACCATACTGGCTTAAGGTCTCCAATTTGATTTCGATCATATGCAACTGGCGTGTTCAGTTGCACCCTGCCTTGGCCTTACTACTTATAGATATTTGCAGATTCAAAACAACAAAGTATTTGGTTGCCCACATTCTCATGTCTGCAATATACCTTATAGCGAAAGGTTGGAACAATAAGCAACCTCCGAACATTGCCACATTGATCATGTTGGTGGACAAACATTGTGTTTATGAAAAAATTCATTACATCAACAATATGTCAATAAAGTTATTTGACGACAGATGGCATAGATGGTTGAAACTCAAATCTAAGATAGAAGAAGAATTTATATCTTGATATCTTGATTTTTGCTTTTTTTGTGTGCCAAAATTTCACATATATTTGGTGTTTGCCTGTGCTGTTGCAACTGTTTTTCAAATCTATTTCAATTAATGTTAATTGTACATACTTTAAATGATGATATGATGTTCAGATACCATGTGATGATGTCCTGATGTACATTACCTTGACTCTATTCGAACATGATATATATGAGGTATGTTTATACATTTCTATTATTTTGAAAACTCAATAAAAATATTGTTTAAGAAAATTCAAAACATTCATTATTCAATAGGGCCCAAACTATCAAAAACCAGCGGTTTCAATGAACACACATTTCTTGGTAGAATCATGCAGGACTGAAATTTTTGATGTTTTTCTACTCCTCTCATGAGCCCAAACAAGTCTCTAAAAGCATGAGTTTGCAACTACTTTACTTTTGGAGAAAATTCAAAACATTCATTATTCAATAGAGCCCAATAGCAAAAATCAGGTTTTGAATGAAGAATCACATTTCTTGGTAGAATTATGCAGGATTGAAATTTTTGATGGTTTTTTACTCCTCTCTACAGCCCAAACAAGTTTCTAAAAGGATGAGTTTGCAACTGCTTTACTTTTGGAGAAAATTCAAAACATTCATTATTCAATAGGGCCCAAACTATCAAAAACCAGCGGTTTGAATGAACACACATTTATTGGTAGAATCATGCAGGACTGAAATTTTTGATGTTTTTCTACTCCTCTCATGAGCCCAAACAAGTCTCTAAAAGCATGAGTTTGCAACTACTTTACTTTTGGAGAAAATTCAAAACATTCATTATTCAATAGAGCCCAATAGCAAAAATCAGGTTTTGAATGAAGAATCACATTTCTTGGTAGAATCATGCAGGATTGAAATTTTTGATGGTTTTTTACTCCTCTCAACAGCCCAAACAAGTTTCTAAAAGGATGAGTTTGCAACTACTTTACTTTTGGAGAAAATTCAAAACATTCATTATTCAATAGGGCCCAAACTATCAAAAACCAGCGGTTTCAATGAACACACATTTCTTGGTAGAATCATGCAGGACTGAAATTTTTGATGTTTTTCTACTCCTCTCATGAGCCCATACAAGTCTCTAAAAGCATGAGTTTGCAACTACTTTACTTTTGGAGAAAATTCAAAACATTCATTATTCAATAGAGCCCAATAGCAAAAATCAGGTTTTGAATGAAGAATCACATTTCTTGGTAAAATCATGCAGGATTGAAATTTTTGATGGTTTTTTACTCCTCTCAACAGCCCAAACAAGTTTCTAAAAGGATGAGTTTGCAACTACTTTACTTTTGGAGAAAATTCAAAACATTCATTATTCAATAGGGCCCAAACTATCAAAAACCAGCGGTTTCAATGAACACACATTTCTTGGTAGAATCATGCAGGACTGAAATTTTTGATGTTTTTCTACTCCTCTCATGAGCCCAAACAAGTCTCTAAAAGCATGAGTTTGCAACTACTTTACTTTTGGAGAAAATTCAAAACATTCATTATTCAATAGAGCCCAATAGCAAAAATCAGGTTTTGAATGAAGAATCACATTTCTTGGTAAAATCATGCAGGATTGAAATTTTTGATGGTTTTTTACTCCTCTCAACAGCCCAAACAAGTTTCTAAAAGGATGAGTTTGCAACTACTTTACTTTTGGAGAAAATTCAAAGCATTCATTATTCAATAGGGCCCAAACTATCAAAAACCAGCGGTTTGAATGAACACACATTTCTTGGTAGAATCATGCAGGACTGAAATTTTTGATGTTTTTCTACTCCTCTCATGAGCACAAACAAGTCTCTAAAAGCATGAGTTTGCAACTACTTTACTTTTGGAGAAAATTCAAAACATTCACTATTCAATAGAGCCCAATAGCAAAAATCAGGTTTTGAATGAAGAATCACATTTCTTGGTAAAATCATGCAGGATTGAAATTTTTGATGGTTTTTTACTCCTCTCAACAGCCCAAACAAGTTTCTAAAAGGATGAGTTTGCAACTACTTTACTTTTGGAGAAAATTAAAAACATTCATTATTCAATAGGGCCCAAACTATCAAAAACCAGCGGTTTCAATGAACACACATTTCTTGGTAGAATCATGCAGGACTGAAATTTTTGATGTTTTTCTACTCCTCTCATGAGCCCAAACAAGTCTCTAAAAGCATGAGTTTGCAACTACTTTACTTTTGGAGAAAATTCAAAACATTCATTATTCAATAGAGCCCAATAGCAAAAATCAGGTTTTGAATGAAGAATCACATTTCTTGGTAGAATCATGCAGGATTGAAATTTTTGATGGTTTTTTACTCCTCTCAACAGCCCAAACAAGTTTCTAAAACGATGAGTTTGCAACGACTTTACTTTTGGAGAAAATTCAAAACATTCATTATTCAATAGGGCCCAAAATATCAAAAAACAGCGGTTTGAATTAACACACATTTCTTGGTAGAATCGTGCAGGACTGAAATTTTTGATGTTTTTCTACTCCTCTCATGAGCCCAAACAAGTCTCTAAAAGGATGAGTTTGCAACTACTTTACTTTTGGAGAAAATTCAAAACATTCATTATTCAATAGAGCCCAATAGCAAAAACCAGCGTTTTGAATGAAGAATCACATTTCTTGGTAGAATCATGCAGGATTGAAATTTTTGATGGTTTTTTACTCCTCTCAACAGCCCAAACAAGTTTCTAAAAGGATGAGTTTGCAACTACTTTACTTTTGGAGAAAATTCAAAACATTCATTATTCAATAGGGCCCAAACTATCAAAAACCAGCGGTTTCAATGAACACACATTTCTTGGTAGAATCATGCAGGACTGAAATTTTTGATGTTTTTCTACTCCTCTCATGAGCCCAAACAAGTCTCTAAAAGCATGAGTTTGCAACTACTTTACTTTTGGAGAAAATTCAAAACATTCATTATTCAATAGAGCCCAATAGCAAAAATCAGGTTTTGAATGAAGAATCACATTTCTTGGTAGAATCATGCAGGATTGAAATTTTTGATGGTTTTTTACTACTCTCTACAGCCCAAACAAGTTTCTAAAAGGATGAGTTTGCAACTGCTTTACTTTTGGAGAAAATTCAAAACATTCATTATTCAATAGGGCCCAAACTATCAAAAACCAGCGGTTTGAATGAACACACATTTCTTGGTAGAATCATGCAGGACTGAAATTTTTGATGTTTTTCTACTCCTCTCATGAGCCCAAACAAGTCTCTAAAAGCATGAGTTTGCAACTACTTTACTTTTGGAGAAAATTCAAAACATTCATTATTCAATAGAGCCCAATAGCAAAAATCAGGTTTTGAATGAAGAATCACATTTCTTGGTAAAATCATGCAGGATTGAAATTTTTGATGGTTTTTTACTCCTCTCAACAGCCCAAATAAGTTTCTAAAAGGATGAGTTTGCAACTACTTTACTTTTGGAGAAAATTCAAAACATTCATTATTCAATAGGGCCCAAACTATCAAAAACCAGCGGTTTCAATGAACACACATTTCTTGGTAGAATCATGCAGGACTGAAATTTTTGATGTTTTTCTACTCCTCTCATGAGCCCAAGCAAGTTTCTAAAAGCATGAGTTTGCAACTACTTTACTTTTCGAGAAAATTCAAAACATTCACTATTCAATAGAGCCCAATAGCAAAAATCAGGTTTTGAATGAAGAATCACATTTCTTGGTAAAATCATGCAGGATTGAAATTTTTGATGGTTTTTTACTCCTCTGAACAGCCCAAACAAGTTTCTAAAAGGATGAGTTTGCAACTACTTTACTTTTGGAGAAAATTCAAAACATTCATTATTCAATAGGGCCCAAACTATCAAAAACCAGCGGTTTCAATGAACACACATTTCTTGGTAGAATCGTGCAGGACTGAAATTTTTGATGTTTTTCTACTCCTCTCATGAGCCCAAACAAGTCTCTAAAAGCTTGAGTTTGCAACTACTTTACTTTTAGAGAAAATTCAAAACATTCATTATTCAATAGGGCCCAAACTATCAAAAACCAGCGGTTTCAATGAACACACATTTTTTGGTAGAATCATGCAGGACTGAAATTTTTGATGTTTTTCTACTCCTCTCATGAGCCCAAACAAGTCTCTAAAAGCTTGAGTTTGCAACTACTTTACTTTTGGAGAAAATTCAAAACATTCATTATTCAATAGAGCCCAATAGCAAAAATCAGGTTTTTTAATGAAGAATCACATTTCTTGGTAGAATCATGCAGGATTGAAATTTTTGATGGTTTTTTACTCCTCTCAACAGCCCAAACAAGTTTCTAAAAGGATGAGTTTGCAACTACTTTACTTTTGGAGAAAATTCAAAACATTCATTATTCAATAGGGCCCAAAATATCAAAAACCAGCGGTTTGAATGAACACACATTTCTTGGTAGAATCGTGCAGGACTGAAATTTTTGATGTTTTTCTACTCCTCTCATGAGCCCAAACAAGTCTCTAAAAGGATGAGTTTGCAACTACTTTACTTTTGGAGAAAATTCAAAACATTCATTATTCAATAGAGCCCAATAGCAAAAACCAGCGTTTTGAATGAAGAATCACATTTTTTGGTAGAATCATGCAGGATTGAAATTTTTGATGGTTTTTTACTCCTCTCAACAGCCCAAACAAGTTTCTAAAAGGATGAGTTTGCAACTACTTTACTTTTGGAGAAAATTCAAAACATTCATTATTCAATAGGGCCCAAAATATCAAAAAACAGCGGTTTGAATTAACACACATTTCTTGGTAGAATCGTGCAGGACTGAAATTTTTGATGTTTTTCTACTCCTCTCATGAGCCCAAACAAGTCTCTAAAAGGATGAGTTTGCAACTACTTTACTTTTGGAGAAAATTCAAAACATTCATTATTCAATAGAGCCCAATAGCAAAAACCAGCGTTTTGAATGAAGAATCACATTTCTTGGTAGAATCATGCAGGATTGAAATTTTTGATGGTTTTTTACTCCTCTCAACAGCCCAAACAAGTTTCTAAAAGGATGAGTTTGCAACTACTTTACTTTTGGAGAAAATTCAAAACATTCATTATTCAATAGGGCCCAAACTATCAAAAACCAGCGGTTTCAATGAACACACATTTCTTGGTAGAATCATGCAGGACTGAAATTTTTGATGTTTTTCTACTCCTCTCATGAGCCCAAACAAGTCTCTAAAAGCATGAGTTTGCAACTACTTTACTTTTGGAGAAAATTCAAAACATTCATTATTCAATAGAGCCCAATAGCAAAAATCAGGTTTTGAATGAAGAATCACATTTCTTGGTAGAATCATGCAGGATTGAAATTTTTGATGGTTTTTTACTCCTCTCTACAGCCCAAACAAGTTTCTAAAAGGATGAGTTTGCAACTGCTTTACTTTTGGAGAAAATTCAAAACATTCATTATTCAATAGGGCCCAAACTATCAAAAACCAGCGGTTTGAATGAACACACATTTCTTGGTAGAATCATGCAGGACTGAAATTTTTGATGTTTTTCTACTCCTCTCATGAGCCCAAACAAGTCTCTAAAAGCATGAGTTTGCAACTACTTTACTTTTGGAGAAAATTCAAAACATTCATTATTCAATAGAGCCCAATAGCAAAAATCAGGTTTTGAATGAAGAATCACATTTCTTGGTAGAATCATGCAGGATTGAAATTTTTGATGGTTTTTTACTCCTCTCAACAGCCCAAACAAGTTTCTAAAAGGATGAGTTTGCAACTACTTTACTTTTGGAGAAAATTCAAAACATTCATTATTCAATAGGGCCCAAACTATCAAAAACCAGCGGTTTCAATGAACACATATTTCTTGGTAGAATCATGCAGGACTGAAATTTTTGATGTTTTTCTACTCCTCTTATGAGCCCAAACAAGTCTCTAAAAGCATGAGTTTGCAACTACTTTACTTTTGGAGAAAATTCAAAACATTCATTATTCAATAGAGCCCAATAGCAAAAATCAGGTTTTGAATGAAGAATCACATTTCTTGGTAAAATCATGCAGGATTGAAATTTTTGATGGTTTTTTACTCCTCTCAACAGCCCAAATAAGTTTCTAAAAGGATGAGTTTGCAACTACTTTACTTTTGGAGAAAATTCAAAACATTCATTATTCAATAGGGCCCAAACTATCAAAAACCAGCGGTTTCAATGAACACACATTTCTTGGTAGAATCATGCAGGACTGAAATTTTTGATGTTTTTCTACTCCTCTCATGAGCCCAAGCAAGTTTCTAAAAGCATGAGTTTGCAACTACTTTACTTTTGGAGAAAATTCAAAACATTCACTATTCAATAGAGCCCAATAGCAAAAATCAGGTTTTGAATGAAGAATCACATTTCTTGGTAAAATCATGCAGGATTGAAATTTTTGATGGTTTTTTACTCCTCTGAACAGCCCAAACAAGTTTCTAAAAGGATGAGTTTGCAACTACTTTACTTTTGGAGAAAATTCAAAACATTCATTATTCAATAGAGCCCAATAGCAAAAATCATGTTTTGAATGAAGAATCACATTTCTTGGTAAAATCATGCAGGATTGAAATTTTTGATGGTTTTTTACTCCTCTCTACAGCCCAAACAAGTTTCTAAAAGGATGAGTTTGCAACTACTTTACTTTTGGAGAAAATTCAAAACATTCATTATTCAATAGGGCCCAAACTATCAAAAACCAGCGGTTTCAATGAACACACATTTCTTGGTAGAATCATGCAGGACTGAAATTTTTGATGTTTTTCTACTCCTCTCATGAGCCCAAACAAGTCTCTAAAAGCATGAGTTTGCAACTACTTTACTTTTGGAGAAAATTCAAAACATTCACTATTCAATAGAGCCCAATAGCAAAAATCAGGTTTTGAATGAACAATCACATTTCTTGGTAAAATCATGCAGGATTGAAATTTTTGATGGTTTTTTACTCCTCTCAACAGCCCAAACAAGTTTCTAAAAGGATGAGTTTGCAACTACTTTACTTTTGGAGAAAATTCAAAACATTCATTATTCAATAGGGCCCAAACTATCAAAAACCAGCGGTTTCAATGAACACACATTTCTTGGTAGAATCATGCAGGACTGAAATTTTTGATGTTTTTCTACTCCTCTCATGAGCCCAAACAAGTCTCTAAAAGCATGAGTTTGCAACTACTTTACTTTTGGAGAAAATTCAAAACATTCATTATTCAATAGAGCCCAATAGCAAAAATCAGGTTTTGAATGAAGAATCACATTTCTTGGTAGAATCATGCAGGATTGAAATTTTTGATGGTTTTTTAACTCCTCTCAACAGCCCAAACAAGTTTCTAAAAGGATGAGTTTGCAACTACTTTACTTTTGGAGAAAATTCAAAACATTCATTATTCAATAGGGCCCAAACTATCAAAAACCAGCGGTTTCAATGAACACACATTTCTTGGTAGAATCATGCAGGACTGAAATTTTTGATGTTTTTCTACTCCTCTCATGAGCCCAAACAAGTCTCTAAAAGCATGAGTTTGCAACTACTTTACTTTTGGAGAAAATTCAAAACATTCATTATTCAATAGAGCCCAATAGCAAAAATCAGGTTTTGAATGAAGAATCACATTTCTTGGTAAAATCATGCAGGATTGAAATTTTTGATGGTTTTTTACTCCTCTCAACAGCCCAAACAAGTTTCTAAAAGGATGAGTTTGCAACTACTTTACTTTTGGAGAAAATTCAAAACATTCATTATTCAATAGGGCCCAAACTATCAAAAACCAGCGGTTTCAATGAACACACATTTCTTGGTAGAATCATGCAGGACTGAAATTTTTGATGTTTTTCTACTCCTCTCATGAGCCCAAACAAGTCTCTAAAAGCATGAGTTTGCAACTACTTTACTTTTGGAGAAAATTCAAAACATTCATTATTCAATAGAGCCCAATAGCAAAAATCAGGTTTTGAATGAAGAATCACATTTCTTGGTAGAATCATGCAGGATTGAAATTTTTGATGGTTTTTTACTCCTCTCAACAGCCCAAACAAGTTTCTAAAAGGATGAGTTTGCAACTACTTTACTTTTGGAGAAAATTCAAATCATTCATTATTCAATAGGGCCCAAAATATCAAAAACCAGCGGTTTGAATGAACACACATTTCTTGGTAGAATCGTGCAGGACTGAAATTTTTGATGTTTTTCTACTCCTCTCATGAGCCCAAACAAGTCTCTAAAAGGATGAGTTTGCAACTACTTTACTTTTGGAGAAAATTCAAAACATTCATTATTCAATAGAGCCCAATAGCAAAAATCAGGTTTTGAATGAAGAATCACATTTCTTGGTAAAATCATGCAGGATTGAAATTTTTGATGGTTTTTTACTCCTCTCAACAGCCCAAACAAGTTTCTAAAAGGATGAGTTTGCAACTACTTTACTTTTGGTGAAAATTCAAAACATTCATAATTCAATAGGGCCCAAACTATCAAAAACCAGCGGTTTCAATGAACACACATTTATTGGTAGAATCATGCAGGACTGAAATTTTTGATGTTTTTCTACTCCTCTCATGAGCCCAAACAAGTCTCTAAAAGCATGAGTTTGCAACTACTTTACTTTCGGAGAAAATTCAAAACATTCACTATTCAATAGAGCCCAATAGCAAAAATCAGGTTTTGAATGAAGAATCACATTTCTTGGTAAAATCATGCAGGATTGAAATTTTTGATGGTTTTTTACTCCTCTCAACAGCCCAAACAAGTTTCTAAAAGGATGAGTTTGCAACTACTTTACTTTTGGAGAAAATTCAAAACATTCATTATTCAATAGGGCCCAAACTATCAAAAACCAGCGGTTTCAATGAACACACATTTATTGGTAGAATAGTGCAGGACTGAAATTTTTGATGTTTTTCTACTCCTCTCATGAGCCCAAACAAGTCTCTAAAAGCATGAGTTTGCAACTAATTTACTTTTGGAGAAAATTCAAAACATTCAATATTCAATAGGGCCCAAACTATCAAAAACCAGCGGTTTCAATGAACACACATTTCTTGGTAGAATCGTGCAGGACTGAAATTTTTGATGTTTTTCTACTCCTCTCATGAGCCCAAACAAGTCTCTAAAAGCATGAGTTTGCAACTACTTTACTTTTGGAGAAAATTCAAAACATTCATTATTCAATAGCGCCCAATAGCAAAAATCAGGTTTTGAATGAAGAATCACATTTCTTGGTAGAATCATGCAGGATTGAAATTTTTGATGGTTTTTTACTCCTCTCAACAGCCCAAACAAGTTTCTAAAAGGATGAGTTTGCAACTACTTTACTTTTGGAGAAAATTCAAAACATTCATTTTTCAATAGGGCCCAAACTATCAAAAACCAGCGGTTTCAATGAACACACATTTCTTGGTAGAATCATGCAGGACTGAAATTTTTGATGTTTTTCTACTCCTCTCATGAGCCCAAACAAGTCTCTAAAAGCATGAGTTTGCAACTACTTTACTTTTGGAGAAAATTCAAAACATTCATTATTCAATAGAGCCCAATAGCAAAAATCAGGTTTTGAATGAAGAATCACATTTCTTGGTAGAATCATGCAGGATTGAAATTTTTGATGGTTTTTTACTCCTCTCAACAGCCCAAACAAGTTTCTAAAAGGATGAGTTTGCAACTACTTTACTTTTGGAGAAAATTCAAAACATTCATTGTTCAATAGGGCCCAAACTATCAAAAACCAGCGGTTTCAATGAACACACATTTCTTGGTAGAATCATGCAGGACTGAAATTTTTGATGTTTTTCTACTCCTCTCATGAGCCCAAACAAGTCTCTAAAAGCATGAGTTTGCAACTACTTTACTTCTGGAGAAAATTCAAAACATTCATTATTCAATAGCGCCCAATAGCAAAAATCAGGTTTTGAATGAAGAATCACATTTCTTGGTAGAATCATGCAGGATTGAAATTTTTGATGGTTTTTTACTCCTCTCAACAGCCCAAACAAGTTTCTAAAAGGATGAGTTTGCAACTACTTTACTTTTGGAGAAAATTCAAAACATTCATTATTCAATAGGGCCCAAACTATCAAAAACCAGCGGTTTCAATGAACACACATTTCTTGGTAGAATCATGCAGGACTGAAATTTTTGATGTTTTTCTACTCCTCTCATGAGCCCAAACAAGTCTCTAAAAGCATGAGTTTGCAACTACTTTACTTTTGGAGAAAATTCAAAACATTCATTATTCAATAGAGCCCAATAGCAAAAATCAGGTTTTGAATGAAGAATCACATTTCTTGGTAGAATCATGCAGGATTGAAATTTTTGATGGTTTTTTACTCCTCTCAACAGCCCAAACAAGTTTCTAAAAGGATGAGTTTGCAACTACTTTACTTTTGGAGAAAATTCAAAACATTCATTATTCAATAGAGCCCAATAGCAAAAATCAGGTTTTGAATGAAGAATCACATTTATTGGTAGAATCATGCAGGATTGAAATTTTTGATGGTTTTTTACTCCTCTCAACAGCCCAAACAAGTTTCTAAAAGGATTAGTTTGCAACTACTTTACTTTTGGAGAAAATTCAAAACATTCATTATTCAATAGGGCCCAAACTATCAAAAACCAGCGGTTTCAATGAACACACATTTCTTGGTAGAATCGTGCAGGACTGAAATTTTTGATGTTTTTCTACTCCTCTCATGAGCCCAAACAAGTCTCTAAAAGCATGAGTTTGCAACTACTTTACTTTTGGAGAAAATTCAAAACATTCATTATTCAATAGCGCCCAATAGCAAAAATCAGGTTTTGAATGAAGAATCACATTTCTTGGTAGAATTATGCAGGATTGAAATTTTTGATGGTTTTTTACTCCTCTCAACAGCCCAAACAAGTTTCTAAAAGGATGAGTTTGCAACTACTTTACTTTTGGAGAAAATTCAAAACATTCATTATTCAATAGGGCCCAAACTATCAAAAACCAGCGGTTTCAATGAACACACATTTCTTGGTAGAATCATGCAGGACTGAAATTTTTGATGTTTTTCTACTCCTCTCATGAGCCCAAACAAGTCTCTAAAAGCATGAGTTTGCAACTACTTTACTTTTGGAGAAAATTCAAAACATTCATTATTCAATAGAGCCCAATAGCCAAAATCAGGTTTTGAATGAAGAATCACATTTCTTGGTAGAATCATGCAGGATTGAAATTTTTGATGGTTTTTTACTCCTCTCAACAGCCCAAACAAGTTTCTAAAAGGATGAGTTTGCAACTACTTTACTTTTGGAGAAAATTCAAAACATTCATTATTCAATAGGGCCCAAAATATCAAAAACCAGCGGTTTGAATGAACACACATTTCTTGGTAGAATCGTGCAGGACTGAAATTTTTGATGTTTTTCTACTCCTCTCATGAGCCCAAACAAGTCTCTAAAAGGATGAGTTTGCAACTACTTTATTTTTGGAGAAAATTCAAAACATTCATTATTCAATAGAGCCCAATAGCAAAAACCAGCGTTTGGAATGAAGAATCACATTTCTTGGTAGAATCATGCAGGATTGAAATTTTTGATGGTTTTTTACTCCTCTCAACAGCCCAAACAAGTTTCTAAAAGGATGAGTTTGCAAATACTTTACTTTTGGAGAAAATTCAAAACATTCATTATTCAATAGGGCCCAAACTATCAAAAACCAGCGGTTTCAATGAACACACATTTCTTGGTAGAATCATGCAGGACTGAAATTTTTGATGTTTTTCTACTCCTTTCATGAGCCCAAACAAGTCTCTAAAAGGATGAGTTTGCAACTACTTTACTTTTGGAGAAAATTCAAAACATTCATTATTCAATAGAGCCCAATAGCAAAAATCAGGTTTTGAATGAAGAATCACATTTCTTGGTAGAATCATGCAGGATTGAAATTTTTGATGGTTTTGTACTCCTCTCAACAGCCCAAACAAGTTTCTAAAAGGATGAGTTTGCAACTACTTTACTTTTGGAGAAAATTCAAAACATTCATTATTCAATAGGGCCCAAAATATCAAAAACCAGCGGTTTGAATGAACACACATTTCTTGGTAGAATCGTGCAGGACTGAAATTTTTGATGTTTTTCTACTCCTCTCATGAGCCCAAACAAGTCTCTAAAAGGATGAGTTTGCAACTACTTTACTTTTGGAGAAAATTCAAAACATTCATTATTCAATAGAGCCCAATAGCAAAAACCAGCGTTTTGAATGAAGAATCACATTTCTTGGTAGAATCATGCAGGATTACAATTTTTGATGGTTTTTTACTCCTCTCAACAGCCCAAACAAGTTTCTAAAAGGATGAGTTTGCAACTACTTTACTTTTGGAGAAAATTCAAAACATTCATTATTCAATAGGGCCCAAACTATCAAAAACCAGCGGTTTCAATGAACACACATTTCTTGGTAGAATCATGCAGGACTGAAATTTTTGATGTTTTTCTACTCCTCTCATGAGCCCAAACAAGTCTCTAAAAGCATGAGTTTGCAACTACTTTACTTTTGGAGAAAATTCAAAACATTCATTATTCAATAGAGCCCAATAGCAAAAATCAGGTTTTGAATGAAGAATCACATTTCTTGGTAAAATCATGCAGGATTGAAATTTTTGATGGTTTTTTACTCCTCTCAACAGCCCAAACAAGTTTCTAAAAGGATGAGTTTGCAACTACTTTACTTTTGGAGAAAATTCAAAACATTCATTATTCAATAGGGCCCAAACTATCAAAAACCAGCGGTTTCAATGAACACACATTTCTTGGTAGAATCATGCAGGACTGAAATTTTTTATGTTTTTCTTCTCCTCTTATGAGCCCAAACAAGTCTCTAAAAGCATGAGTTTGCAACTAATTTACTTTTGGAGAAAATTCAAAACATTCACTATTCAATAGAGCCCAATAGCAAAAATCAGGTTTTGAATGAAGAATCACATTTCTTGGTAAAATCATGCAGGATTGAAATTTTTGATGGTTTTTTACTCCTCTCAACAGCCCAAACAAGTTTCTAAAAGGATGAGTTTGCAACTACTTTACTTTTGGAGAAAATTCAAAACATTCACTATTCAATAGAGCCCAATAGCAAAAATCAGGTTTTGAATGAAGAATCACATTTCTTGGTAAAATCATGCAGGATTGAAAATTTTGATGGTTTTTTACTCCTCTCAACAGCCCAAACAAGTTTCTAAAAGTATGAGTTTGCAACTACTTTACTTTTGGAGAAAATTCAAAACATTCATTATTCAATAGGGCCCAAACTATCAAAAACCAGCGGTTTCAATGAACACACATTTCTTGGTAGAATCATGCAGGACTGAAATTTTTGATGTTTTTCTACTCCTCTCATGAGCCCAAACAAGTCTCTAAAAGCATGAGTTTGCAACTACTTTACTTTTGGAGAAAATTCAAAACATTCATTATTCAATAGAGCCCAATAGCAAAAATCAGGTTTTGAATGAAGAATCACATTTCTTGGTAGAATCATGCAGGATTGAAATTTTTGATGGTTTTTTAACTCCTCTCAACAGCCCAAACAAGTTTCTAAAAGGATGAGTTTGCAACTACTTTACTTTTGGAGAAAATTCAAAACATTCATTATTCAATAGGGCCCAAACTGTCAAAAACCAGCGGTTTCAATGAACACACATTTCTTGGTAGAATCATGCAGGACTGAAATTTTTGATGTTTTTCTACTCCTCTCATGAGCCCAAACAAGTCTCTAAAAGCATGAGTTTGCAACTACTTTACTTTTGGAGAAAATTCAAAACATTCATTATTCAATAGAGCCCAATAGCAAAAATCAGGTTTTGAATGAAGAATCACATTTCTTGGTAGAATCATGCAGGATTGAAATTTTTGATGGTTTTTTAACTCCTCTCAACAGCCCAAACAAGTTTCTAAAAGGATGAGTTTGCAACTACTTTACTTTTGGAGAAAATTCAAAACATTCATTATTCAATAGGGCCCAAACTATCAAAAACCAGCGGTTTCAATGAACACACATTTCTTGGTAGAATCATGCAGGACTGAAATTTTTGATGTTTTTCTACTCCTCTCATGAGCCCAAACAAGTCTCTAAAAGCATGAGTTTGCAACTACTTTACTTTTGGAGAAAATTCAAAACATTCATTATTCAATAGAGCCCAATAGCAAAAATCAGGTTTTGAATGAAGAATCACATTTCTTGGTAAAATCATGCAGGATTGAAATTTTTGATGGTTTTTTACTCCTCTCAACAGCCCAAACAAGTTTCTAAAAGGATGAGTTTGCAACTACTTTACTTTTGGAGAAAATTCAAAACATTCATTATTCAATAGGGCCCAAACTATCAAAAACCAGCGGTTTCAATGAACACACATTTCTTGGTAGAATCATGCAGGACTGAAATTTTTGATGTTTTTCTACTCCTCTCATGAGCCCAAACAAGTCTCTAAAAGCATGAGTTTGCAACTACTTTACTTTTGGAGAAAATTCAAAACATTCATTATTCAATAGAGCCCAATAGCAAAAATCATGTTTTGAATGAAGAATCACATTTCTTGGTAAAATCATGCAGGATTGAAATTTTTGATGGTTTTTTACTCCTCTCTACAGCCCAAACAAGTTTCTAAAAGGATGAGTTTGCAACTACTTTACTTTTGGAGAAAATTCAAAACATTCATTATTCAATAGGGCCCAAACTATCAAAAACCAGCGGTTTCAATGAACACACATTTCTTGGTAGAATCATGCAGGACTGAAATTTTTGATGTTTTTCTACTCCTCTCATGAGCCCAAACAAGTCTCTAAAAGCATGAGTTTGCAACTACTTTACTTTTGGAGAAAATTCAAAACATTCACTATTCAATAGAGCCCAATAGCAAAAATCAGGTTTTGAATGAACAATCACATTTCTTGGTAAAATCATGCAGGATTGAAATTTTTGATGGTTTTTTACTCCTCTCAACAGCCCAAACAAGTTTCTAAAAGGATGAGTTTGCAACTACTTTACTTTTGGAGAAAATTCAAAACATTCATTATTCAATAGGGCCCAAACTATCAAAAACCAGCGGTTTCAATGAACACACATTTCTTGGTAGAATCATGCAGGACTGAAATTTTTGATGTTTTTCTACTCCTCTCATGAGCCCAAACAAGTCTCTAAAAGCATGAGTTTGCAACTACTTTACTTTTGGAGAAAATTCAAAACATTCATTATTCAATAGAGCCCAATAGCAAAAATCAGGTTTTGAATGAAGAATCACATTTCTTGGTAGAATCATGCAGGATTGAAATTTTTGATGGTTTTTTAACTCCTCTCAACAGCCCAAACAAGTTTCTAAAAGGATGAGTTTGCAACTACTTTACTTTTGGAGAAAATTCAAAACATTCATTATTCAATAGGGCCCAAACTATCAAAAACCAGCGGTTTCAATGAACACACATTTCTTGGTAGAATCATGCAGGACTGAAATTTTTGATGTTTTTCTACTCCTCTCATGAGCCCAAACAAGTCTCTAAAAGCATGAGTTTGCAACTACTTTACTTTTGGAGAAAATTCAAAACATTCATTATTCAATAGAGCCCAATAGCAAAAATCAGGTTTTGAATGAAGAATCACATTTCTTGGTAAAATCATGCAGGATTGAAATTTTTGATGGTTTTTTACTCCTCTCAACAGCCCAAACAAGTTTCTAAAAGGATGAGTTTGCAACTACTTTACTTTTGGAGAAAATTCAAAACATTCATTATTCAATAGGGCCCAAACTATCAAAAACCAGCGGTTTCAATGAACACACATTTCTTGGTAGAATCATGCAGGACTGAAATTTTTGATGTTTTTCTACTCCTCTCATGAGCCCAAACAAGTCTCTAAAAGCATGAGTTTGCAACTACTTTACTTTTGGAGAAAATTCAAAACATTCATTATTCAATAGAGCCCAATAGCAAAAATCAGGTTTTGAATGAAGAATCACATTTCTTGGTAGAATCATGCAGGATTGAAATTTTTGATGGTTTTTTACTCCTCTCAACAGCCCAAACAAGTTTCTAAAAGGATGAGTTTGCAACTACTTTACTTTTGGAGAAAATTCAAATCATTCATTATTCAATAGGGCCCAAAATATCAAAAACCAGCGGTTTGAATGAACACACATTTCTTGGTAGAATCGTGCAGGACTGAAATTTTTGATGTTTTTCTACTCCTCTCATGAGCCCAAACAAGTCTCTAAAAGGATGAGTTTGCAACTACTTTACTTTTGGAGAAAATTCAAAACATTCATTATTCAATAGAGCCCAATAGCAAAAATCAGGTTTTGAATGAAGAATCACATTTCTTGGTAGAATCATGCAGGATTGAAATTTTTGATGGTTTTTTAACTCCTCTCAACAGCCCAAACAAGTTTCTAAAAGGATGAGTTTGCAACTACTTTACTTTTGGAGAAAATTCAAAACATTCATTATTCAATAGGGCCCAAAATATCAAAAACCAGCGGTTTGAATGAACACACATTTCTTGGTAGAATCGTGCAGGACTGAAATTTTTGATGTTTTTCTACTCCTCTCATGAGCCCAAACAAGTCTCTAAAAGGATGAGTTTGCAACTACTTTATTTTTGGAGAAAATTCAAAACATTCATTATTCAATAGAGCCCAATAGCAAAAACCAGCGTTTTGAATGAAGAATCACATTTCTTGGTAGAATCATGCAGGATTGAAATTTTTGATGGTTTTTTACTCCTCTCAACAGCCCAAACAAGTTTCTAAAAGGATGAGTTTGCAACTACTTTACTTTTGGAGAAAATTCAAAACATTCATTATTCAATAGGGCCCAAACTATCAAAAACCAGCGGTTTCAATGAACACACATTTCTTGGTAGAATCGTGCAGGACTGAAATTTTTGATGTTTTTCTACTCCTCTCATGAGCCCAAACAAGTCTCTAAAAGCATGAGTTTGCAACTACTTTACTTTTGGAGAAAATTCAAAACATTCATTATTCAATAGCGCCCAATAGCAAAAATCAGGTTTTGAATGAAGAATCACATTTCTTGGTAGAATTATGCAGGATTGAAATTTTTGATGGTTTTTTACTCCTCTCAACAGCCCAAACAAGTTTCTAAAAGGATGAGTTTGCAACTACTTTACTTTTGGAGAAAATTCAAAACATTCATTATTCAATAGGGCCCAAACTATCAAAAACCAGCGGTTTCAATGAACACACATTTCTTGGTAGAATCATGCAGGACTGAAATTTTTGATGTTTTTCTACTCCTCTCATGAGCCCAAACAAGTCTCTAAAAGCATGAGTTTGCAACTACTTTACTTTTGGAGAAAATTCAAAACATTCATTATTCAATAGAGCCCAATAGCCAAAATCAGGTTTTGAATGAAGAATCACATTTCTTGGTAGAATCATGCAGGATTGAAATTTTTGATGGTTTTTTACTCCTCTCAACAGCCCAAACAAGTTTCTAAAAGGATGAGTTTGCAACTACTTTACTTTTGGAGAAAATTCAAAACATTCATTATTCAATAGGGCCCAAAATATCAAAAACCAGCGGTTTGAATGAACACACATTTCTTGGTAGAATCGTGCAGGACTGAAATTTTTGATGTTTTTCTACTCCTCTCATGAGCCCAAACAAGTCTCTAAAAGCATGAGTTTGCAACTACTTTACTTTTGGAGAAAATTCAAAACATTCATTATTCAATAGCGCCCAATAGCAAAAATCAGGTTTTGAATGAAGAATCACATTTCTTGGTAGAATTATGCAGGATTGAAATTTTTGATGGTTTTTTACTCCTCTCAACAGCCCAAACAAGTTTCTAAAAGGATGAGTTTGCAACTACTTTACTTTTGGAGAAAATTCAAAACATTCATTATTCAATAGGGCCCAAACTATCAAAAACCAGCGGTTTCAATGAACACACATTTCTTGGTAGAATCATGCAGGACTGAAATTTTTGATGTTTTTCTACTCCTCTCATGAGCCCAAACAAGTCTCTAAAAGCATGAGTTTGCAACTACTTTACTTTTGGAGAAAATTCAAAACATTCATTATTCAATAGAGCCCAATAGCCAAAATCAGGTTTTGAATGAAGAATCACATTTCTTGGTAGAATCATGCAGGATTGAAATTTTTGATGTTTTTTTACTCCTCTCAACAGCCCAAACAAGTTTCTAAAAGGATGAGTTTGCAACTACTTTACTTTTGGAGAAAATTCAAAACATTCATTATTCAATAGGGCCCAAAATATCAAAAACCAGCGGTTTGAATGAACACACATTTCTTGGTAGAATCGTGCAGGACTGAAATTTTTGATGTTTTTCTACTCCTCTCATGAGCCCAAACAAGTCTCTAAAAGGATGAGTTTGCAACTACTTTATTTTTGGAGAAAATTCAAAACATTCATTATTCAATAGAGCCCAATAGCAAAAACCAGCGTTTTGAATGAAGAATCACATTTCTTGGTAGAATCATGCAGGATTGAAATTTTTGATGGTTTTTTACTCCTCTCAACAGCCCAAACAAGTTTCTAAAAGGATGAGTTTGCAAATACTTTACTTTTGGAGAAAATTCAAAACATTCATTATTCAATAGGGCCCAAACTATCAAAAACCAGCGGTTTCAATGAACACACATTTCTTGGTAGAATCATGCAGGACTGAAATTTTTGATGTTTTTCTACTCCTTTCATGAGCCCAAACAAGTCTCTAAAAGGATGAGTTTGCAACTACTTTACTTTTGGAGAAAATTCAAAACATTCATTATTCAATAGAGCCCAATAGCAAAAATCAGGTTTTGAATGAAGAATCACATTTCTTGGTAGAATCATGCAGGATTGAAATTTTTGATGGTTTTGTACTCCTCTCAACAGCCCAAACAAGTTTCTAAAAGGATGAGTTTGCAACTACTTTACTTTTGGAGAAAATTCAAAACATTCATTATTCAATAGGGCCCAAAATATCAAAAACCAGCGGTTTGAATGAACACACATTTCTTGGTAGAATCGTGCAGGACTGAAATTTTTGATGTTTTTCTACTCCTCTCATGAGCCCAAACAAGTCTCTAAAAGGATGAGTTTGCAACTACTTTACTTTTGGAGAAAATTCAAAACATTCATTATTCAATAGAGCCCAATAGCAAAAACCAGCGTTTTGAATGAAGAATCACATTTCTTGGTAGAATCATGCAGGATTACAATTTTTGATGGTTTTTTACTCCTCTCAACAGCCCAAACAAGTTTCTAAAAGGATGAGTTTGCAACTACTTTACTTTTGGAGAAAATTCAAAACATTCATTATTCAATAGGGCCCAAACTATCAAAAACCAGCGGTTTCAATGAACACACATTTCTTGGTAGAATCATGCAGGACTGAAATTTTTTATGTTTTTCTTCTCCTCTTATGAGCCCAAACAAGTCTCTAAAAGCATGAGTTTGCAACTAATTTACTTTTGGAGAAAATTCAAAACATTCACTATTCAATAGAGCCCAATAGCAAAAATCAGGTTTTGAATGAAGAATCACATTTCTTGGTAAAATCATGCAGGATTGAAATTTTTGATGGTTTTTTACTCCTCTCAACAGCCCAAACAAGTTTCTAAAAGGATGAGTTTGCAACTACTTTACTTTTGGAGAAAATTCAAAACATTCACTATTCAATAGAGCCCAATAGCAAAAATCAGGTTTTGAATGAAGAATCACATTTCTTGGTAAAATCATGCAGGATTGAAAATTTTGATGGTTTTTTACTCCTCTCAACAGCCCAAACAAGTTTCTAAAAGTATGAGTTTGCAACTACTTTACTTTTGGAGAAAATTCAAAACATTCATTATTCAATAGGGCCCAAACTATCAAAAACCAGCGGTTTCAATGAACACACATTTCTTGGTAGAATCATGCAGGACTGAAATTTTTGATGTTTTTCTACTCCTCTCATGAGCCCAAACAAGTCTCTAAAAGCATGAGTTTGCAACTACTTTACTTTTGGAGAAAATTCAAAACATTCATTATTCAATAGAGCCCAATAGCAAAAATCAGGTTTTGAATGAAGAATCACATTTCTTGGTAGAATCATGCAGGATTGAAATTTTTGATGGTTTTTTAACTCCTCTCAACAGCCCAAACAAGTTTCTAAAAGGATGAGTTTGCAACTACTTTACTTTTGGAGAAAATTCAAAACATTCATTATTCAATAGGGCCCAAACTGTCAAAAACCAGCGGTTTCAATGAACACACATTTCTTGGTAGAATCATGCAGGACTGAAATTTTTGATGTTTTTCTACTCCTCTCATGAGCCCAAACAAGTCTCTAAAAGCATGAGTTTGCAACTACTTTACTTTTGGAGAAAATTCAAAACATTCATTATTCAATAGAGCCCAATAGCAAAAATCAGGTTTTGAATGAAGAATCACATTTCTTGGTAGAATCATGCAGGATTGAAATTTTTGATGGTTTTTTAACTCCTCTCAACAGCCCAAACAAGTTTCTAAAAGGATGAGTTTGCAACTACTTTACTTTTGGAGAAAATTCAAAACATTCATTATTCAATAGGGCCCAAACTATCAAAAACCAGCGGTTTCAATGAACACACATTTCTTGGTAGAATCATGCAGGACTGAAATTTTTGATGTTTTTCTACTCCTCTCATGAGCCCAAACAAGTCTCTAAAAGCATGAGTTTGCAACTACTTTACTTTTGGAGAAAATTCAAAACATTCATTATTCAATAGAGCCCAATAGCAAAAATCAGGTTTTGAATGAAGAATCACATTTCTTGGTAAAATCATGCAGGATTGAAATTTTTGATGGTTTTTTACTCCTCTCAACAGCCCAAACAAGTTTCTAAAAGGATGAGTTTGCAACTACTTTACTTTTGGAGAAAATTCAAAACATTCATTATTCAATAGGGCCCAAACTATCAAAAACCAGCGGTTTCAATGAACACACATTTCTTGGTAGAATCATGCAGGACTGAAATTTTTGATGTTTTTCTACTCCTCTCATGAGCCCAAACAAGTCTCTAAAAGCATGAGTTTGCAACTACTTTACTTTTGGAGAAAATTCAAAACATTCATTATTCAATAGAGCCCAATAGCAAAAATCATGTTTTGAATGAAGAATCACATTTCTTGGTAAAATCATGCAGGATTGAAATTTTTGATGGTTTTTTACTCCTCTCTACAGCCCAAACAAGTTTCTAAAAGGATGAGTTTGCAACTACTTTACTTTTGGAGAAAATTCAAAACATTCATTATTCAATAGGGCCCAAACTATCAAAAACCAGCGGTTTCAATGAACACACATTTCTTGGTAGAATCATGCAGGACTGAAATTTTTGATGTTTTTCTACTCCTCTCATGAGCCCAAACAAGTCTCTAAAAGCATGAGTTTGCAACTACTTTACTTTTGGAGAAAATTCAAAACATTCACTATTCAATAGAGCCCAATAGCAAAAATCAGGTTTTGAATGAACAATCACATTTCTTGGTAAAATCATGCAGGATTGAAATTTTTGATGGTTTTTTACTCCTCTCAACAGCCCAAACAAGTTTCTAAAAGGATGAGTTTGCAACTACTTTACTTTTGGAGAAAATTCAAAACATTCATTATTCAATAGGGCCCAAACTATCAAAAACCAGCGGTTTCAATGAACACACATTTCTTGGTAGAATCATGCAGGACTGAAATTTTTGATGTTTTTCTACTCCTCTCATGAGCCCAAACAAGTCTCTAAAAGCATGAGTTTGCAACTACTTTACTTTTGGAGAAAATTCAAAACATTCATTATTCAATAGAGCCCAATAGCAAAAATCAGGTTTTGAATGAAGAATCACATTTCTTGGTAGAATCATGCAGGATTGAAATTTTTGATGGTTTTTTAACTCCTCTCAACAGCCCAAACAAGTTTCTAAAAGGATGAGTTTGCAACTACTTTACTTTTGGAGAAAATTCAAAACATTCATTATTCAATAGGGCCCAAACTATCAAAAACCAGCGGTTTCAATGAACACACATTTCTTGGTAGAATCATGCAGGACTGAAATTTTTGATGTTTTTCTACTCCTCTCATGAGCCCAAACAAGTCTCTAAAAGCATGAGTTTGCAACTACTTTACTTTTGGAGAAAATTCAAAACATTCATTATTCAATAGAGCCCAATAGCAAAAATCAGGTTTTGAATGAAGAATCACATTTCTTGGTAAAATCATGCAGGATTGAAATTTTTGATGGTTTTTTACTCCTCTCAACAGCCCAAACAAGTTTCTAAAAGGATGAGTTTGCAACTACTTTACTTTTGGAGAAAATTCAAAACATTCATTATTCAATAGGGCCCAAACTATCAAAAACCAGCGGTTTCAATGAACACACATTTCTTGGTAGAATCATGCAGGACTGAAATTTTTGATGTTTTTCTACTCCTCTCATGAGCCCAAACAAGTCTCTAAAAGCATGAGTTTGCAACTACTTTACTTTTGGAGAAAATTCAAAACATTCATTATTCAATAGAGCCCAATAGCAAAAATCAGGTTTTGAATGAAGAATCACATTTCTTGGTAGAATCATGCAGGATTGAAATTTTTGATGGTTTTTTACTCCTCTCAACAGCCCAAACAAGTTTCTAAAAGGATGAGTTTGCAACTACTTTACTTTTGGAGAAAATTCAAATCATTCATTATTCAATAGGGCCCAAAATATCAAAAACCAGCGGTTTGAATGAACACACATTTCTTGGTAGAATCGTGCAGGACTGAAATTTTTGATGTTTTTCTACTCCTCTCATGAGCCCAAACAAGTCTCTAAAAGGATGAGTTTGCAACTACTTTACTTTTGGAGAAAATTCAAAACATTCATTATTCAATAGAGCCCAATAGCAAAAATCAGGTTTTGAATGAAGAATCACATTTCTTGGTAGAATCATGCAGGATTGAAATTTTTGATGGTTTTTTAACTCCTCTCAACAGCCCAAACAAGTTTCTAAAAGGATGAGTTTGCAACTACTTTACTTTTGGAGAAAATTCAAAACATTCATTATTCAATAGGGCCCAAAATATCAAAAACCAGCGGTTTGAATGAACACACATTTCTTGGTAGAATCGTGCAGGACTGAAATTTTTGATGTTTTTCTACTCCTCTCATGAGCCCAAACAAGTCTCTAAAAGGATGAGTTTGCAACTACTTTATTTTTGGAGAAAATTCAAAACATTCATTATTCAATAGAGCCCAATAGCAAAAACCAGCGTTTTGAATGAAGAATCACATTTCTTGGTAGAATCATGCAGGATTGAAATTTTTGATGTTTTTTTACTCCTCTCAACAGCCCAAACAAGTTTCTAAAAGGATGAGTTTGCAAATACATTACTTTTGGAGAAAATTCAAAACATTCATTATTCAATAGGGCCCAAACTATCAAAAACCAGTGGTTTCAATGAACACACATTTCTTGGTAGAATCATGCAGGACTGAAATTTTTGATGTTTTTCTACTCCTTTCATGAGCCCAAACAAGTCTCTAAAAGCATGAGTTTGCAACTACTTTACTTTTGGAGAAAATTCAAAACATTCATTATTCAATAGAGCCCAATAGCAAAAATCAGGTTTTGAATGAAGAATCACATTTCTTGGTAGAATCATGCAGGATTGAAATTTTTGATGGTTTTGTACTCCTCTCAACAGCCCAAACAAGTTTCTAAAAGGATGAGTTTGCAACTACTTTACTTTTGGAGAAAATTCAAAACATTCATTATTCAATAGGGCCCAAAATATCAAAAACCAGCGGTTTGAATGAACACACATTTCTTGGTAGAATCGTGCAGGACTGAAATTTTTGATGTTTTTCTACTCCTCTCATGAGCCCAAACAAGTCTCTAAAAGGATGAGTTTGCAACTACTTTACTTTTGGAGAAAATTCAAAACATTCATTATTCAATAGAGCCCAATAGCAAAAACCAGCGTTTTGAATGAAGAATCACATTTCTTGGTAGAATCATGCAGGATTACAATTTTTGATGGTTTTTTACTCCTCTCAACAGCCCAAACAAGTTTCTAAAAGGATGAGTTTCCAGCTACTTTACTTTTGGAGAAAATTCAAAACATTCATTATTCAATAGGGCCCAAACTATCAAAAACCAGCGGTTTCAATGAACACACATTTCTTGGTAGAATCATGCAGGACTGAAATTTTTGATGTTTTTCTACTCCTCTCATGAGCCCAAACAAGTCTCTAAAAGCATGAGTTTGCAACTACTTTACTTTTGGAGAAAATTCAAAACATTCATTATTCAATAGAGCCCAATAGCAAAAATCAGGTTTTGAATGAAGAATCACATTTCTTGGTAGAATCATGCAGGATTGAAATTTTTGATGGTTTTTTACTCCTCTCAACAGCCCAAACAAGTTTCTAAAAGGATGAGTTTGCAACTACTTTACTTTTGGAGAAAATTCAAAACATTCATTATTCAATAGGGCCCAAACTATCAAAAACCAGCGGTTTGAATGAACACACATTTCTTGGTAGAATCATGCAGGACTGAAATTTTTGATGTTTTTCTACTCCTCTCATGAGCCCAAACAAGTCTCTAAAAGCATGAGTTTACAACTACTTTACTTTTGGAGAAAATTCAAAACATTCATTATTCAATAGAGCCCAATAGCAAAAATCAGGTTTTGAATGAAGAATCACATTTCTTGGTAAAATCATGCAGGATTGAAATTTTTGATGGTTTTTTACTCCTCTCAACAGCCCAAACAAGTTTCTAAAAGGATGAGTTTGCAACTACTTTACTTTTGGAGAAAATTCAAAACATTCATTATTCAATAGGGCCCAAACTATCAAAAACCAGCGGTTTCAATGAACACACATTTCTTGGTAGAATCATGCAGGACTGAAATTTTTGATGTTTTTCTACTCCTCTCATGAGCCCAAACAAGTCTCTAAAAGCATGAGTTTGCAACTACTTTACTTTCGGAGAAAATTCAAAACATTCACTATTCAATAGAGCCCAATAGCAAAAATCAGGTTTTGAATGAAGAATCACATTTCTTGGTAGAATCATGCAGGATTGAAATTTTTGATGGTTTTGTACTCCTCTCAACAGCCCAAACAAGTTTCTAAAAGGATGAGTTTGCAACTACTTTACTTTTGGAGAAAATTCAAAACATTCATTATTCAATAGGGCCCAAAATATCAAAAACCAGCGGTTTGAATGAACACACATTTCTTGGTAGAATCGTGCAGGACTGAAATTTTTGATGTTTTTCTACTCCTCTCATGAGCCCAAACAAGTCTCTAAAAGGATGAGTTTGCAACTACTTTACTTTTGGAGAAAATTCAAAACATTCATTATTCAATAGAGCCCAATAGCAAAAACCAGCGTTTTGAATGAAGAATCACATTTCTTGGTAGAATCATGCAGGATTACAATTTTTGATGGTTTTTTACTCCTCTCAACAGCCCAAACAAGTTTCTAAAAGGATGAGTTTGCAACTACTTTACTTTTGGAGAAAATTCAAAACATTCATTATTCAATAGGGCCCAAACTATCAAAAACCAGCGGTTTCAATGAACACACATTTCTTGGTAGAATCATGCAGGACTGAAATTTTTGATGTTTTTCTACTCCTCTCATGAGCCCAAACAAGTCTCTAAAAGCATGAGTTTGCAACTACTTTACTTTTGGAGAAAATTCAAAACATTCATTATTCAATAGAGCCCAATAGCAAAAATCAGGTTTTGAATGAAGAATCACATTTCTTGGTAAAATCATGCAGGATTGAAATTTTTGATGGTTTTTTACTCCTCTCAACAGCCCAAACAAGTTTCTAAAAGTATGAGTTTGCAACTACTTTACTTTTGGAGAAAATTCAAAACATTCATTATTCAATAGGGCCCAAACTATCAAAAACCAGCGGTTTCAATGAACACACATTTCTTGGTAGAATCATGCAGGACTGAAATTTTTGATGTTTTTCTACTCCTCTCATGAGCCCAAACAAGTCTCTAAAAGCATGAGTTTGCAACTACTTTACTTTTGGAGAAAATTCAAAACATTCATTATTCAATAGAGCCCAATAGCAAAAATCAGGTTTTGAATGAAGAATCACATTTCTTGGTAGAATCATGCAGGATTGAAATTTTTGATGGTTTTTTAACTCCTCTCAACAGCCCAAACAAGTTTCTAAAAGGATGAGTTTGCAACTACTTTACTTTTGGAGAAAATTCAAAACATTCATTATTCAATAGGGCCCAAACTGTCAAAAACCAGCGGTTTCAATGAACACACATTTCTTGGTAGAATCATGCAGGACTGAAATTTTTGATGTTTTTCTACTCCTCTCATGAGCCCAAACAAGTCTCTAAAAGCATGAGTTTGCAACTACTTTACTTTTGGAGAAAATTCAAAACATTCATTATTCAATAGGGCCCAAACTGTCAAAAACCAGCGGTTTCAATGAACACACATTTCTTGGTAGAATCATGCAGGACTGAAATTTTTGATGTTTTTCTACTCCTCTCATGAGCCCAAACAAGTCTCTAAAAGCATGAGTTTGCAACTACTTTACTTTCGGAGAAAATTCAAAACATTCACTATTCAATAGAGCCCAATAGCAAAAATCAGGTTTTGAATGAAGAATCACATTTCTTGGTAAAATCATGCAGGATTGAAATTTTTGATGGTTTTTTACTCCTCTCAACAGCCCAAACAAGTTTCTAAAAGGATGAGTTTGCAACTACTTTACTTTTGGAGAAAATTCAAAACATTCATTATTCAATAGGGCCCAAACTATCAAAAACCAGCGGTTTCAATGAACACACATTTATTGGTAGAATCGTGCAGGACTGAAATTTTTGATGTTTTTCTACTCCTCTCATGAGCCCAAACAAGTCTCTAAAAGCATGAGTTTGCAACTACTTTACTTTTGGAGAAAATTCAAAACATTCATTATTCAATAGGGCCCAAACTATCAAAAACCAGCGGTTTCAATGAACACACATTTCTTGGTAGAATCGTGCAGGACTGAAATTTTTGATGTTTTTCTACTCCTCTCATGAGCCCAAACAAGTCTCTAAAAGCATGAGTTTGCAACTACTTTACTTTTGGAGAAAATTCAAAACATTCATTATTCAATAGCGCCCAATAGCAAAAATCAGGTTTTGAATGAAGAATCACATTTCTTGGTAGAATCATGCAGGATTGAAATTTTTGATGGTTTTTTACTCCTCTCAACAGCCCAAACAAGTTTCTAAAAGGATGAGTTTGCAACTACTTTACTTTTGGAGAAAATTCAAAACATTCATTTTTCAATAGGGCCCAAACTATCAAAAACCAGCGGTTTCAATGAACACACATTTCTTGGTAGAATCATGCAGGACTGAAATTTTTGATGTTTTTCTACTCCTCTCATGAGCCCAAACAAGTCTCTAAAAGCATGAGTTTGCAACTACTTTACTTTTGGAGAAAATTCAAAACATTCATTATTCAATAGAGCCCAATAGCAAAAATCAGGTTTTGAATGAAGAATCACATTTCTTGGTAGAATCATGCAGGATTGAAATTTTTGATGGTTTTTTACTCCTCTCAACAGCCCAAACAAGTTTCTAAAAGGATGAGTTTGCAACTACTTTACTTTTGGAGAAAATTCAAAACATTCATTGTTCAATAGGGCCCAAACTATCAAAAACCAGCGGTTTCAATGAACACACATTTCTTGGTAGAATCATGCAGGACTGAAATTTTTGATGTTTTTCTACTCCTCTCATGAGCCCAAACAAGTCTCTAAAAGCATGAGTTTGCAACTACTTTACTTCTGGAGAAAATTCAAAACATTCATTATTCAATAGCGCCCAATAGCAAAAATCAGGTTTTGAATGAAGAATCACATTTCTTGGTAGAATCATGCAGGATTGAAATTTTTGATGGTTTTTTACTCCTCTCAACAGCCCAAACAAGTTTCTAAAAGGATGAGTTTGCAACTACTTTACTTTTGGAGAAAATTCAAAACATTCATTATTCAATAGGGCCCAAACTATCAAAAACCAGCGGTTTCAATGAACACACATTTCTTGGTAGAATCATGCAGGACTGAAATTTTTGATGTTTTTCTACTCCTCTCATGAGCCCAAACAAGTCTCTAAAAGCATGAGTTTGCAACTACTTTACTTTTGGAGAAAATTCAAAACATTCATTATTCAATAGAGCCCAATAGCAAAAACCAGCGTTTTGAATGAAGAATCACATTTCTTGGTAGAATCATGCAGGATTACAATTTTTGATGGTTTTTTACTCCTCTCAACAGCCCAAACAAGTTTCTAAAAGGATGAGTTTGCAACTACTTTACTTTTGGAGAAAATTCAAAACATTCATTATTCAATAGGGCCCAAACTATCAAAAACCAGCGGTTTCAATGAACACACATTTCTTGGTAGAATCATGCAGGACTGAAATTTTTGATGTTTTTCTACTCCTCTCATGAGCCCAAACAAGTCTCTAAAAGCATGAGTTTGCAACTACTTTACTTTTGGAGAAAATTCAAAACATTCATTATTCAATAGAGCCCAATAGCAAAAATCAGGTTTTGAATGAAGAATCACATTTCTTGGTAGAATCATGCAGGATTGAAATTTTTGACGGTTTTTTAACTCCTCTCAACAGCCCAAACAAGTTTCTAAAAGGATGAGTTTGCAACTACTTTACTTTTGGAGAAAATTCAAAACATTCATTATTCAATAGGGCCCAAACTATCAAAAACCAGCGGTTTCAATGAACACACATTTCTTGGTAGAATCATGCAGGACTGAAATTTTTGATGTTTTTCTACTCCTCTCATGAGCCCAAACAAGTCTCTAAAAGCATGAGTTTGCAACTACTTTACTTTTGGAGAAAATTCAAAACATTCATTATTCAATAGAGCCCAATAGCAAAAATCAGGTTTTGAATGAAGAATCACATTTCTTGGTAAAATCATGCAGGATTGAAATTTTTGATGGTTTTTTACTCCTCTCAACAGCCCAAACAAGTTTCTAAAAGGATGAGTTTGCAACTACTTTACTTTTGGAGAAAATTCAAAACATTCATTATTCAATAGGGCCCAAACTATCAAAAACCAGCGGTTTCAATGAACACACATTTCTTGGTAGAATCATGCAGGACTGAAATTTTTGATGTTTTTCTACTCCTCTCATGAGCCCAAACAAGTCTCTAAAAGCATGAGTTTGCAACTACTTTACTTTTGGAGAAAATTCAAAACATTCATTATTCAATAGAGCCCAATAGCAAAAATCATGTTTTGAATGAAGAATCACATTTCTTGGTAAAATCATGCACGATTGAAATTTTTGATGGTTTTTTACTCCTCTCTACAGCCCAAACAAGTTTCTAAAAGGATGAGTTTGCAACTACTTTACTTTTGGAGAAAATTCAAAACATTCATTATTCAATAGGGCCCAAACTATCAAAAACCAGCGGTTTCAATGAACACACATTTCTTGGTAGAATCATGCAGGACTGAAATTTTTGATGTTTTTCTACTCCTCTCATGAGCCCAAACAAGTCTCTAAAAGCATGAGTTTGCAACTACTTTACTTTTGGAGAAAATTCAAAACATTCACTATTCAATAGAGCCCAATAGGAAAAATCAGGTTTTGAATGAACAATCACATTTCTTGGTAAAATCATGCAGGATTGAAATTTTTGATGGTTTTTTACTCCTCTCAACAGCCCAAACAAGTTTCTAAAAGGATGAGTTTGCAACTACTTTACTTTTGGAGAAAATTCAAAACATTCATTATTCAATAGGGCCCAAACTATCAAAAACCAGCGGTTTCAATGAACACACATTTCTTGGTAGAATCATGCAGGACTGAAATTTTTGATGTTTTTCTACTCCTCTCATGAGCCCAAACAAGTCTCTAAAAGCATGAGTTTGCAACTACTTTACTTTTGGAGAAAATTCAAAACATTCATTATTCAATAGAGCCCAATAGCAAAAATCAGGTTTTGAATGAAGAATCACATTTCTTGGTAGAATCATGCAGGATTGAAATTTTTGATGGTTTTTTAACTCCTCTCAACAGCCCAAACAAGTTTCTAAAAGGATGAGTTTGCAACTACTTTACTTTTGGAGAAAATTCAAAACATTCATTATTCAATAGGGCCCAAACTATCAAAAACCAGCGGTTTCAATGAACACACATTTCTTGGTAGAATCATGCAGGACTGAAATTTTTGATGTTTTTCTACTCCTCTCATGAGCCCAAACAAGTCTCTAAAAGCATGAGTTTGCAACTACTTTACTTTTGGAGAAAATTCAAAACATTCATTATTCAATAGAGCCCAATAGCAAAAATCAGGTTTTGAATGAAGAATCACATTTCTTGGTAAAATCATGCAGGATTGAAATTTTTGATGGTTTTTTACTCCTCTCAACAGCCCAAACAAGTTTCTAAAAGGATGAGTTTGCAACTACTTTACTTTTGGAGAAAATTCAAAACATTCATTATTCAATAGGGCCCAAACTATCAAAAACCAGCGGTTTCAATGAACACACATTTCTTGGTAGAATCATGCAGGACTGAAATTTTTGATGTTTTTCTACTCCTCTCATGAGCCCAAACAAGTCTCTAAAAGCATGAGTTTGCAACTACTTTACTTTTGGAGAAAATTCAAAACATTCATTATTCAATAGAGCCCAATAGCAAAAATCAGGTTTTGAATGAAGAATCACATTTCTTGGTAGAATCATGCAGGATTGAAATTTTTGATGGTTTTTTACTCCTCTCAACAGCCCAAACAAGTTTCTAAAAGGATGAGTTTGCAACTACTTTACTTTTGGAGAAAATTCAAAACATTCATTATTCAATAGGGCCCAAAATATCAAAAACCAGCGGTTTGAATGAACACACATTTCTTGGTAGAATCGTGCAGGACTGAAATTTTTGATGTTTTTCTACTCCTCTCATGAGCCCAAACAAGTCTCTAAAAGGATGAGTTTGCAACTACTTTACTTTTGGAGAAAATTCAAAACATTCATTATTCAATAGAGCCCAATAGCAAAAATCAGGTTTTGAATGAAGAATCACATTTCTTGGTAGAATCATGCAGGATTGAAATTTTTGATGGTTTTTTAACTCCTCTCAACAGCCCAAACAAGTTTCTAAAAGGATGAGTTTGCAACTACTTTACTTTTGGAGAAAATTCAAAACATTCATTATTCAATAGGGCCCAAAATATCAAAAACCAGCGGTTTGAATGAACACACATTTCTTGGTAGAATCGTGCAGGACTGAAATTTTTGATGTTTTTCTACTCCTCTCATGAGCCCAAACAAGTCTCTAAAAGGATGAGTTTGCAACTACTTTATTTTTGGAGAAAATTCAAAACATTCATTATTCAATAGAGCCCAATAGCAAAAACCAGCGTTTTGAATGAAGAATCACATTTCTTGGTAGAATCATGCAGGATTGAAATTTTTGATGGTTTTTTACTCCTCTCAACAGCCCAAACAAGTTTCTAAAAGGATGAGTTTGCAAATACTTTACTTTTGGAGAAAATTCAAAACATTCATTATTCAATAGGGCCCAAACTATCAAAAACCAGCGGTTTCAATGAACACACATTTCTTGGTAGAATCATGCAGGACTGAAATTTTTGATGTTTTTCTACTCCTTTCATGAGCCCAAACAAGTCTCTAAAAGGATGAGTTTGCAACTACTTTACTTTTGGAGAAAATTCAAAACATTCATTATTCAATAGAGCCCAATAGCAAAAATCAGGTTTTGAATGAAGAATCACATTTCTTGGTAGAATCATGCAGGATTGAAATTTTTGATGGTTTTGTACTCCTCTCAACAGCCCAAACAAGTTTCTAAAAGGATGAGTTTGCAACTACTTTACTTTTGGAGAAAATTCAAAACATTCATTATTCAATAGGGCCCAAAATATCAAAAACCAGCGGTTTGAATGAACACACATTTCTTGGTAGAATCGTGCAGGACTGAAATTTTTGATGTTTTTCTACTCCTCTCATGAGCCCAAACAAGTCTCTAAAAGGATGAGTTTGCAACTACTTTACTTTTGGAGAAAATTCAAAACATTCATTATTCAATAGAGCCCAATAGCAAAAACCAGCGTTTTGAATGAAGAATCACATTTCTTGGTAGAATCATGCAGGATTACAATTTTTGATGGTTTTTTACTCCTCTCAACAGCCCAAACAAGTTTCTAAAAGGATGAGTTTGCAACTACTTTACTTTTGGAGAAAATTCAAAACATTCATTATTCAATAGGGCCCAAACTATCAAAAACCAGCGGTTTCAATGAACACACATTTCTTGGTAGAATCATGCAGGACTGAAATTTTTGATGTTTTTCTACTCCTCTCATGAGCCCAAACAAGTCTCTAAAAGCATGAGTTTGCAACTACTTTACTTTTGGAGAAAATTCAAAACATTCATTATTCATTAGAGCCCAATAGCAAAAATCAGGTTTTGAATGAAGAATCACATTTCTTGGTAAAATCATGCAGGATTGAAATTTTTGATGGTTTTTTACTCCTCTCAACAGCCCAAACAAGTTTCTAAAAGGATGAGTTTGCAACTACTTTACTTTTGGAGAAAATTCAAAACATTCATTATTCAATAGGGCCCAAACTATCAAAAACCAGCGGTTTCAATGAACACACATTTCTTGGTAGAATCATGCAGGACTGAAATTTTTTATGTTTTTCTTCTCCTCTCATGAGCCCAAACAAGTCTCTAAAAGCATGAGTTTGCAACTACTTTACTTTTGGAGAAAATTCAAAACATTCACTATTCAATAGAGCCCAATAGCAAAAATCAGGTTTTGAATGAAGAATCACATTTCTTGGTAAAATCATGCAGGATTGAAATTTTTGATGGTTTTTTACTCCTCTCAACAGCCCAAACAAGTTTCTAAAAGGATGAGTTTGCAACTACTTTACTTTTGGAGAAAATTCAAAACATTCATTATTCAATAGGGCCCAAACTATCAAAAACCAGCGGTTTCAATGAACACACATTTCTTGGTAGAATCATGCAGGACTGAAATTTTTGATGTTTTTCTACTCCTCTCATGAGCCCAAACAAGTCTCTAAAAGCATGAGTTTGCAACTACTTTACTTTTGGAGAAAATTCAAAACATTCATTATTCAATAGAGCCCAATAGCAAAAATCAGGTTTTGAATGAAGAATCACATTTCTTGGTAGAATCATGCAGGATTGAAATTTTTGATGGTTTTTTACTCCTCTCAACAGCCCAAACAAGTTTCTAAAAGGATGAGTTTGCAACTACTTTACTTTTGGAGAAAATTCAAAACATTCATTATTCAATAGGGCCCAAAATATCAAAAACCAGCGGTTTGAATGAACACACATTTCTTGGTAGAATCGTGCAGGACTGAAATTTTTGATGTTTTTCTACTCCTCTCATGAGCCCAAACAAGTCTCTAAAAGGATGAGTTTGCAACTACTTTACTTTTGGAGAAAATTCAAAACATTCATTATTCAATAGAGCCCAATAGCAAAAATCAGGTTTTGAATGAAGAATCACATTTCTTGGTAGAATCATGCAGGATTGAAATTTTTGATGGTTTTTTAACTCCTCTCAACAGCCCAAACAAGTTTCTAAAAGGATGAGTTTGCAACTACTTTACTTTTGGAGAAAATTCAAAACATTCATTATTCAATAGGGCCCAAAATATCAAAAACCAGCGGTTTGAATGAACACACATTTCTTGGTAGAATCGTGCAGGACTGAAATTTTTGATGTTTTTCTACTCCTCTCATGAGCCCAAACATGTCTCTAAAAGGATGAGTTTGCAACTACTTTATTTTTGGAGAAAATTCAAAACATTCATTATTCAATAGAGCCCAATAGCAAAAACCAGCGTTTTGAAAGAAGAATCACATTTCTTGGTAGAATCATGCAGGATTGAAATTTTTGATGGTTTTTTACTCCTCTCAACAGCCCAAACAAGTTTCTAAAAGGATGAGTTTGCAAATACTTTACTTTTGGAGAAAATTCAAAACATTCATTATTCAATAGGGCCCAAAATATCAAAAACCAGCGGTTTGAATGAACACACATTTCTTGGTAGAATCGTGCAGGACTGAAATTTTTGATGTTTTTCTACTCCTCTCATGAGCCCAGACAAGTCTCTAAAAGGATGAGTTTGCAACTACTTTACTTTTGGAGAAAATTCAAAACATTCATTATTCAATAGAGCCCAATAGCAAAAACCAGCGTTTTGAATGAAGAATCACATTTCTTGGTAGAATCATGCAGGATTACAATTTTTGATGGTTTTTTACTCCTCTCAACAGCCCAAACAAGTTTCTAAAAGGATGAGTTTGCAACTACTTTACTTTTGGAGAAAATTCAAAACATTCATTATTCAATAGGGCCCAAACTATCAAAAACCAGCGGTTTCAATGAACACACATTTCTTGGTAGAATCATGCAGGACTGAAATTTTTGATGTTTTTCTACTCCTTTCATGAGCCCAAACAAGTCTCTAAAAGCATGAGTTTGCAACTACTTTACTTTTGGAGAAAATTCAAAACATTCATTATTCAATAGAGCCCAATAGCAAAAATCAGGTTTTGAATGAAGAATCACATTTCTTGGTAAAATCATGCAGGATTGAAATTTTTGATGGTTTTTTACTCCTCTCAACAGCCCAAACAAGTTTCTAAAAGGATGAGTTTGCAACTACTTTACTTTTGGAGAAAATTCAAAACATTCATTATTCAATAGGGCCCAAACTATCAAAAACCAGCGGTTTCAATGAACACACATTTCTTGGTAGAATCATGCAGGACTGAAATTTTTGATGTTTTTCTACTCCTCTCATGAGCCCAAACAAGTCTCTAAAAGCATGAGTTTGCAACTACTTTACTTTTGGAGAAAATTCAAAACATTCATTATTCAATAGAGCCCAATACCAAAAATCAGGTTTTGAATGAAGAATCACATTTCTTGGTAAAATCATGCAGGATTGAAATTTTTGATGATTTTTTACTCCTCTCAACAGCCCAAACAAGTTTCTAAAAGGATGAGTTTGCAACTACTTTACTTTTGGAGAAAATTCAAAACATTCATTATTCAATAGGGCCCAAACTATCAAAAACCAGCGGTTTCAATGAACACACATTTCTTGGTAGAATCATGCAGGACTGAAATTTTTGATGTTTTTCTACTCCTCTCATGAGCCCAAACAAGTCTCTAAAAGCATGAGTTTGCAACTACTTTACTTTTGGAGAAAATTCAAAACATTCACTATTCAATAGAGCCCAATAGCAAAAATCAGGTTTTGAATGAAGAATCACATTTCTTGGTAAAATCATGCAGGATTGAAATTTTTGATGGTTTTTTACTCCTCTCAACAGCCCAAACAAGTTTCTAAAAGGATGAGTTTGCAACTACTTTACTTTTGGAGAAAATTCAAAACATTCATTATTCAATAGGGCCCAAACTATCAAAAACCAGCGGTTTCAATGAACACACATTTCTTGGTAGAATCATGCAGGACTGAAATTATTGATGTTTTTCTACTCCTCTCATGAGCCCAAACAAGTCTCTAAAAGCATGAGTTTGCAACTACTTTACTTTTGGAGAAAATTCAAAACATTCATTATTCAATAGAGCCCAATAGCAAAAATCAGGTTTTGAATGAAGAATCACATTTCTTGGTAGAATCATGCAGGATTGAAATTTTTGATGGTTTTTTTACTCCTCTCAACAGCCCAAACAAGTTTCTAAAAGGATGAGTTTGCAACTACTTTACTTTTGGAGAAAATTCAAAACATTCATTATTCAATAGGGCCCAAACTATCAAAAACCAGCGGTTTCAATGAACACACATTTCTTGGTAGAATCATGCAGGACTGAAATTTTTGATGTTTTTCTACTCCTCTCATGAGCCCAAACAAGTCTCTAAAAGCATGAGTTTGCAACTACTTTACTTTTGGAGAAAATTCAAAACATTCATTATTCAATAGAGCCCAATAGCAAAAATCAGGTTTTGAATGAAGAATCACATTTCTTGGTAGAATCATGCAGGATTGAAATTTTTGATGGTTTTTTAACTCCTCTCAACAGCCCAAACAAGTTTCTAAAAGGATGAGTTTGCAACTACTTTACTTTTGGAGAAAATTCAAAACATTCATTAATCAATAAGGCCCAAACTATCAAAAACCAGCGGTTTCAATGAACACACATTTCTTGGTAGAATCATGCAGGACTGAAATTTTTGATGTTTTTCTACTCCTCTCATGAGCCCAAACAAGTCTCTAAAAGCATGAGTTTGCAACTACTTTACTTTTGGAGAAAATTCAAAACATTCATTATTCAATAGAGCCCAATAGCAAAAATCAGGTTTTGAATGAAGAATCACATTTCTTGGTAAAATCATGCAGGATTGAAATTTTTGATGGTTTTTTACTCCTCTCAACAGCCCAAACAAGTTTCTAAAAGGATGAGTTTGCAACTACTTTACTTTTGGAGAAAATTCAAAACATTCATTATTCAATAGGGCCCAAACTATCAAAAACCAGCGGTTTCAATGAACACACATTTCTTGGTAGAATCATGCAGGACTGAAATTTTTGATGTTTTTCTACTCCTCTCATGAGCCCAAACAAGTCTCTAAAAGCATGAGTTTGCAACTACTTTACTTTTGGAGAAAATTCAAAACATTCATTATTCAATAGAGCCCAATAGCAAAAATCAGGTTTTGAATGAAGAATCACATTTCTTGGTAGAATCATGCAGGATTGAAATTTTTGATGGTTTTTTAACTCCTCTCAACAGCCCAAACAAGTTTCTAAAAGGATGAGTTTGCAACTACTTTACTTTTGGAGAAAATTCAAAACATTCATTATTCAATAGGGCCCAAACTATCAAAAACCAGCGGTTTCAATGAACACACATTTCTTGGTAGAATCATGCAGGACTGAAATTTTTGATGTTTTTCTACTCCTCTCATGAGCCCAAACAAGTCTCTAAAAGCATGAGTTTGCAACTACTTTACTTTTGGAGAAAATTCAAAACATTCATTATTCAATAGAGCCCAATAGCAAAAATCGGGTTTAGAATGAAGAATCACATTTCTTGGTAAAATCATGCAGGATTGAAATTTTTGATGGTTTTTTACTCCTCTCAACAGCCCAAACAAGTTTCTAAAAGGATGAGTTTGCAACTACTTTACTTTTGGAGAAAATTCAAAACATTCATTATTCAATAGGGCCCAAACTATCAAAAACCAGCGGTTTCAATGAACACACATTTCTTGGTAGAATCATGCAGGACTGAAATTTTTGATGTTTTTCTACTCCTCTCATGAGCCCAAACAAGTCTCTAAAAGCATGAGTTTGCAACTACTTTACTTTTGGAGAAAATTCAAAACATTCATTATTCAATAGAGCCCAATAGCAAAAATCAGGTTTTGAATGAAGAATCACATTTCTTGGTAAAATTATGCAGGATTGAAATTTTTGATGGTTTTTTACTCCTCTCTACAGCCCAAACAAGTTTCTAAAAGGATGAGTTTGCAACTACTTTACTTTTGGAGAAAATTCAAAACATTCATTATTCAATAGGGCCCAAACTATCAAAAACCAGCGGTTTCAATGAACACACATTTCTTGGTAGAATCATGCAGGACTGAAATTTTTGATGTTTTTCTACTCCTCTCATGAGCCCAAACAAGTCTCTAAAAGCATGAGTTTGCAACTACTTTACTTTTGGAGAAAATTCAAAACATTCACTATTCAATAGAGCCCAATAGCAAAAATCAGGTTTTGAATGAACAATCACATTTCTTGGTAAAATCATGCAGGATTGAAATTTTTGATGGTTTTTTACTCCTCTCAACAGCCCAAACAAGTTTCTAAAAGGATGAGTTTGCAACTACTTTACTTTTGGAGAAAATTCAAAACATTCATTATTCAATAGGGCCCAAACTATCAAAAACCAGCGGTTTCAATGAACACACATTTCTTGGTAGAATCATGCAGGACTGAAATTTTTGATGTTTTTCTACTCCTCTCATGAGCCCAAACAAGTCTCTAAAAGCATGAGTTTGCAACTACTTTACTTTTGGAGAAAATTCAAAACATTCATTATTCAATAGAGCCCAATAGCAAAAATCAGGTTTTGAATGAAGAATCACATTTCTTGGTAAAATCATGCAGGATTGAAATTTTTGATGGTTTTTTACTCCTCTCAACAGCCCAAACAAGTTTCTAAAAGGATGAGTTTGCAACTACTTTACTTTTGGAGAAAATTCAAAACATTCATTATTCAATAGGGCCCAAACTATCAAAAACCAGCGGTTTCAATGAACACACATTTCTTGGTAGAATCATGCAGGACTGAAATTTTTGATGTTTTTCTACTCCTCTCATGAGCCCAAACAAGTCTCTAAAAGCATGAGTTTGCAACTACTTTACTTTTGGAGAAAATTCAAAACATTCACTATTCAATAGAGCCCAATAGCAAAAATCAGGTTTTGAATGAACAATCACATTTCTTGGTAAAATCATGCAGGATTGAAATTTTTGATGGTTTTTTACTCCTCTCAACAGCCCAAACAAGTTTCTAAAAGGATGAGTTTGCAACTACTTTACTTTTGGAGAAAATTCAAAACATTCATTATTCAATAGGGCCCAAACTATCAAAAACCAGCGGTTTCAATGAACATACATTTCTTGGTAGAATCATGCAGGACTGAAATTTTTGATGTTTTTCTACTCCTCTCATGAGCCCAAACAAGTCTCTAAAAGCATGAGTTTGCAACTACTTTACTTTTGGAGAAAATTCAAAACATTCATTATTCAATAGAGCCCAATAGCAAAAATCAGGTTTTGAATGAAGAATCACATTTCTTGGTAGAATCATGCAGGATTGAAATTTTTGATGGTTTTTTACTCCTCTCAACAGCCCAAACAAGTTTCTAAAAGGATGAGTTTGCAACTACTTTACTTTTGGAGAAAATTCAAAACATTCATTATTCAATAGGGCCCAAAATATCAAAAACCAGCGGTTTGAATGAACACACATTTCTTGGTAGAATCGTGCAGGACTGAAATTTTTGATGTTTTTCTACTCCTCTCATGAGCCCAAACAAGTCTCTAAAAGGATGAGTTTGCAACTACTTTATTTTTGGAGAAAATTCAAAACATTCATTATTCAATAGAGCCCAATAGCAAAAACCAGCGTTTTGAATGAAGAATCACATTTCTTGGTAGAATCATGCAGGATTGAAATTTTTGATGGTTTTTTACTCCTCTCAACAGCCCAAACAAGTTTCTAAAAGGATGAGTTTGCAAATACTTTACTTTTGGAGAAAATTCAAAACATTCATTATTCAATAGGGCCCAAACTATCAAAAACCAGCGGTTTCAATGAACACACATTTCTTGGTAGAATCATGCAGGACTGAAATTTTTGATGTTTTTCTACTCCTTTCATGAGCCCAAACAAGTCTCTAAAAGGATGAGTTTGCAACTACTTTACTTTTGGAGAAAATTCAAAACATTCATTATTCAATAGAGCCCAATAGCAAAAATCAGGTTTTGAATGAAGAATCACATTTCTTGGTAGAATCATGCAGGATTGAAATTTTTGATGGTTTTTTACTCCTCTCAACAGCCCAAACAAGTTTCTAAAAGGATGAGTTTGCAACTACTTTACTTTTGGAGAAAATTCAAAACATTCATTATTCAATAGGGCCCAAACTATCAAAAACCAGCGGTTTCAATGAACACACATTTCTTGGTAGAATCATGCAGGACTGAAATTTTTGATGTTTTTCTACTCCTCTCATGAGCCCAAACAAGTCTCTAAAAGCATGAGTTTGCAACTACTTTACTTTTGGAGAAAATTCAAAACATTCATTATTCAATAGAGCCCAATAGCAAAAATCAGGTTTTGAATGAAGAATCACATTTCTTGGTAGAATCATGCAGGATTGAAATTTTTGATGGTTTTTTAACTCCTCTCAACAGCCCAAACAAGTTTCTAAAAGGATGAGTTTGCAACTACTTTACTTTTGGAGAAAATTCAAAACATTCATTATTCAATAGGGCCCAAACTATCAAAAACCAGCGGTTTCAATGAACACACATTTCTTGGTAGAATCATGCAGGACTGAAATTTTTGATGTTTTTCTACTCCTCTCATGAGCCCAAACAAGTCTCTAAAAGCATGAGTTTGCAACTACTTTACTTTTGGAGAAAATTCAAAACATTCATTATTCAATAGAGCCCAATAGCAAAAATCAGGTTTTGAATGAAGAATCACATTTCTTGGTAAAATCATGCAGGATTGAAATTTTTGATGGTTTTTTACTCCTCTCAACAGCCCAAACAAGTTTCTAAAAGGATGAGTTTGCAACTACTTTACTTTTGGAGAAAATTCAAAACATTCATTATTCAATAGGGCCCAAACTATCAAAAACCAGCGGTTTCAATGAACACACATTTCTTGGTAGAATCATGCAGGACTGAAATTTTTGATGTTTTTCTACTCCTCTCATGAGCCCAAACAAGTCTCTAAAAGGATGAGTTTGCAACTACTTTATTTTTGGAGAAAATTCAAAACATTCATTATTCAATAGAGCCCAATAGCAAAAACCAGCGTTTTGAATGAAGAATCACATTTCTTGGTAGAATCATGCAGGATTGAAATTTTTGATGGTTTTTTACTCCTCTCAACAGCCCAAACAAGTTTCTAAAAGGATGAGTTTGCAAATACTTTACTTTTGGAGAAAATTCAAAACATTCATTATTCAATAGGGCCCAAACTATCAAAAACCAGCGGTTTCAATGAACACACATTTCTTGGTAGAATCATGCAGGACTGAAATTTTTGATGTTTTTCTACTCCTTTCATGAGCCCAAACAAGTCTCTAAAAGGATGAGTTTGCAACTACTTTACTTTTGGAGAAAATTCAAAACATTCATTATTCAATAGAGCCCAATAGCAAAAATCAGGTTTTGAATGAAGAATCACATTTCTTGGTAAAATCATGCAGGATTTAAATTTTTGATGGTTTTGTACTCCTCTCAACAGCCCAAACAAGTTTCTCAAAGGATGAGTTTGCAGCTACTTTACTTTTGGAGAAAATTCAAAACATTCATTATTCAATAGGGCCCAAAATATCAAAAACCAGCGGTTTGAATGAACACACATTTCTTGGTAGAATCGTGCAGGACTGAAATTTTTGATGTTTTTCTACTCCTCTCATGAGCCCAAACAAGTCTCTAAAAGGATGAGTTTGCAACTACTTTACTTTTGGAGAAAATTCAAAACATTCATTATTCAATAGAGCCCAATAGCAAAAACCAGCGTTTTGAATGAAGAATCACATTTCTTGGTAGAATCATGCAGGATTACAATTTTTGATGGTTTTTTACTCCTCTCAACAGCCCAAACAAGTTTCTAAAAGGATGAGTTTGCAACTACTTTACTTTTGGAGAAAATTCAAAACATTCATTATTCAATAGGGCCCAAACTATCAAAAACCAGCGGTTTCAATGAACACACATTTCTTGGTAGAATCATGCAGGACTGAAATTTTTGATGTTTTTCTACTCCTCTCAACAGCCCAAACAAGTTTCTAAAAGGATGAGTTTGCAACTACTTTACTTTTGGAGAAAATTCAAAACATTCATTATTCAATAGGGCCCAAACTATCAAAAACCAGCGGTTTCAATGAACACACATTTCTTGGTAGAATCATGCAGGACTGAAATTTTTGATGTTTTTCTACTCGTCTCATGAGCCCAAACAAGTCTCTAAAAGCATGAGTTTGCAACTACTTTACTTTTGGAGAAAATTCAAAACATTCACTATTCAATAGAGCCCAATAGCAAAAATCAGGTTTTGAATGAACAATCACATTTCTTGGTAAAATCATGCAGGATTGAAATTTTTGATGGTTTTTTACTCCTCTCAACAGCCCAAACAAGTTTCTAAAAGGATGAGTTTGCAACTACTTTACTTTTGGAGAAAATTCAAAACATTCATTATTCAATAGGGCCCAAACTATCAAAAACCAGCGGTTTCAATGAACACACATTTCTTGGTAGAATCATGCAGGACTGAAATTTTTGATGTTTTTCTACTCCTCTCATGAGCCCAAACAAGTCTCTAAAAGCATGAGTTTGCAACTACTTTACTTTTGGAGAAAATTCAAAACATTCACTATTCAATAGAGCCCAATAGCAAAAATCAGGTTTTGAATGAACAATCACATTTCTTGGTAAAATCATGCAGGATTGAAATTTTTGATGGTTTTTTACTCCTCTCAACAGCCCAAACAAGTTTCTAAAAGGATGAGTTTGCAACTACTTTACTTTTGGAGAAAATTCAAAACATTCATTATTCAATAGGGCCCAAACTATCAAAAACCAGCGGTTTCAATGAACATACATTTCTTGGTAGAATCATGCAGGACTGAAATTTTTGATGTTTTTCTACTCCTCTCATGAGCCCAAACAAGTCTCTAAAAGCATGAGTTTGCAACTACTTTACTTTTGGAGAAAATTCAAAACATTCATTATTCAATAGAGCCCAATAGCAAAAATCAGGTTTTGAATGAAGAATCACATTTCTTGGTAGAATCATGCAGGATTGAAATTTTTGATGGTTTTTTACTCCTCTCAACAGCCCAAACAAGTTTCTAAAAGGATGAGTTTGCAACTACTTTACTTTTGGAGAAAATTCAAAACATTCATTATTCAATAGGGCCCAAAATATCAAAAACCAGCGGTTTGAATGAACACACATTTCTTGGTAGAATCGTGCAGGACTGAAATTTTTGATGTTTTTCTACTCCTCTCATGAGCCCAAACAAGTCTCTAAAAGGATGAGTTTGCAACTACTTTATTTTTGGAGAAAATTCAAAACATTCATTATTCAATAGAGCCCAATAGCAAAAACCAGCGTTTTGAATGAAGAATCACATTTCTTGGTAGAATCATGCAGGATTGAAATTTTTGATGGTTTTTTACTCCTCTCAACAGCCCAAACAAGTTTCTAAAAGGATGAGTTTGCAAATACTTTACTTTTGGAGAAAATTCAAAACATTCATTATTCAATAGGGCCCAAACTATCAAAAACCAGCGGTTTCAATGAACACACATTTCTTGGTAGAATCATGCAGGACTGAAATTTTTGATGTTTTTCTACTCCTTTCATGAGCCCAAACAAGTCTCTAAAAGGATGAGTTTGCAACTACTTTACTTTTGGAGAAAATTCAAAACATTCATTATTCAATAGAGCCCAATAGCAAAAATCAGGTTTTGAATGAAGAATCACATTTCTTGGTAGAATCATGCAGGATTGAAATTTTTGATGGTTTTTTACTCCTCTCAACAGCCCAAACAAGTTTCTAAAAGGATGAGTTTGCAACTACTTTACTTTTGGAGAAAATTCAAAACATTCATTATTCAATAGGGCCCAAACTATCAAAAACCAGCGGTTTCAATGAACACACATTTCTTGGTAGAATCATGCAGGACTGAAATTTTTGATGTTTTTCTACTCCTCTCATGAGCCCAAACAAGTCTCTAAAAGCATGAGTTTGCAACTACTTTACTTTTGGAGAAAATTCAAAACATTCATTATTCAATAGAGCCCAATAGCAAAAATCAGGTTTTGAATGAAGAATCACATTTCTTGGTAGAATCATGCAGGATTGAAATTTTTGATGGTTTTTTAACTCCTCTCAACAGCCCAAACAAGTTTCTAAAAGGATGAGTTTGCAACTACTTTACTTTTGGAGAAAATTCAAAACATTCATTATTCAATAGGGCCCAAACTATCAAAAACCAGCGGTTTCAATGAACACACATTTCTTGGTAGAATCATGCAGGACTGAAATTTTTGATGTTTTTCTACTCCTCTCATGAGCCCAAACAAGTCTCTAAAAGCATGAGTTTGCAACTACTTTACTTTTGGAGAAAATTCAAAACATTCATTATTCAATAGAGCCCAATAGCAAAAATCAGGTTTTGAATGAAGAATCACATTTCTTGGTAAAATCATGCAGGATTGAAATTTTTGATGGTTTTTTACTCCTCTCAACAGCCCAAACAAGTTTCTAAAAGGATGAGTTTGCAACTACTTTACTTTTGGAGAAAATTCAAAACATTCATTATTCAATAGGGCCCAAACTATCAAAAACCAGCGGTTTCAATGAACACACATTTCTTGGTAGAATCATGCAGGACTGAAATTTTTGATGTTTTTCTACTCCTCTCATGAGCCCAAACAAGTCTCTAAAAGGATGAGTTTGCAACTACTTTATTTTTGGAGAAAATTCAAAACATTCATTATTCAATAGAGCCCAATAGCAAAAACCAGCGTTTTGAATGAAGAATCACATTTCTTGGTAGAATCATGCAGGATTGAAATTTTTGATGGTTTTTTACTCCTCTCAACAGCCCAAACAAGTTTCTAAAAGGATGAGTTTGCAAATACTTTACTTTTGGAGAAAATTCAAAACATTCATTATTCAATAGGGCCCAAACTATCAAAAACCAGCGGTTTCAATGAACACACATTTCTTGGTAGAATCATGCAGGACTGAAATTTTTGATGTTTTTCTACTCCTTTCATGAGCCCAAACAAGTCTCTAAAAGGATGAGTTTGCAACTACTTTACTTTTGGAGAAAATTCAAAACATTCATTATTCAATAGAGCCCAATAGCAAAAATCAGGTTTTGAATGAAGAATCACATTTCTTGGTAGAATCATGCAGGATTTAAATTTTTGATGGTTTTGTACTCCTCTCAACAGCCCAAACAAGTTTCTCAAAGGATGAGTTTGCAGCTACTTTACTTTTGGAGAAAATTCAAAACATTCATTATTCAATAGGGCCCAAAATATCAAAAACCAGCGGTTTGAATGAACACACATTTCTTGGTAGAATCGTGCAGGACTGAAATTTTTGATGTTTTTCTACTCCTCTCATGAGCCCAAACAAGTCTCTAAAAGGATGAGTTTGCAACTACTTTACTTTTGGAGAAAATTCAAAACATTCATTATTCAATAGAGCCCAATAGCAAAAACCAGCGTTTTGAATGAAGAATCACATTTCTTGGTAGAATCATGCAGGATTACAATTTTTGATGGTTTTTTACTCCTCTCAACAGCCCAAACAAGTTTCTAAAAGGATGAGTTTGCAACTACTTTACTTTTGGAGAAAATTCAAAACATTCATTATTCAATAGGGCCCAAACTATCAAAAACCAGCGGTTTCAATGAACACACATTTCTTGGTAGAATCATGCAGGACTGAAATTTTTGATGTTTTTCTACTCCTCTCATGAGCCCAAACAAGTCTCTAAAAGCATGAGTTTGCAACTACTTTACTTTTGGAGAAAATTCAAAACATTCATTATTCAATAGAGCCCAATAGCAAAAATCAGGTTTTGAATGAAGAATCACATTTCTTGGTAAAATCATGCAGGATTGAAATTTTTGATGGTTTTTTAATCCTCTCAACAGCCCAAACAAGTTTCTAAAAGGATGAGTTTGCAACTACTTTACTTTTGGAGAAAATTCAAAACATTCATTATTCAATAGGGCCCAAACTATCAAAAACCAGCGGTTTCAATGAACACACATTTCTTGGTAGAATCATGCAGGACTGAAATTTTTTATGTTTTTCTTCTCCTCTCATGAGCCCAAACAAGTCTCTAAAAGCATGAGTTTGCAACTACTTTACTTTTGGAGAAAATTCAAAACATTCACTATTCAATAGAGCCCAATAGCAAAAATCAGGTTTTGAATGAAGAATCACATTTCTTGGTAAAATCATGCAGGATTGAAATTTTTGATGGTTTTTTACTCCTCTCAACAGCCCAAACAAGTTTCTAAAAGGATGAGTTTGCAACTACTTTACTTTTGGAGAAAATTCAAAACATTCATTATTCAATAGGGCCCAAACTATCAAAAACCAGCGGTTTCAATGAACACACATTTCTTGGTAGAATCATGCAGGACTGAAATTTTTGATGTTTTTCTACTCCTCTCATGAGCCCAAACAAGTCTCTAAAAGCATGAGTTTGCAACTACTTTACTTTTGGAGAAAATTCAAAACATTCATTATTCAATAGAGCCCAATAGCAAAAATCAGGTTTTGAATGAAGAATCACATTTCTTGGTAAAATCATGCAGGATTGAAATTTTTGATGGTTTTTTACTCCTCTCAACAGCCCAAACAAGTTTCTAAAAGGATGAGTTTGCAACTACTTTACTTTTGGAGAAAATTCAAAACATTCATTATTCAATAGGGCCCAAAATATCAAAAACCAGCGGTTTGAATGAACACACATTTCTTGGTAGAATCGTGCAGGACTGAAATTTTTGATGTTTTTCTACTCCTCTCATGAGCCCAAACAAGTCTCTAAAAGGATGAGTTTGCAACTACTTTACTTTTGGAGAAAATTCAAAACATTCATTATTCAATAGAGCCCAATAGCAAAAATCAGGTTTTGAATGAAGAATCACATTTCTTGGTAGAATCATGCAGGATTGAAATTTTTGATGGTTTTTTAACTCCTCTCAACAGCCCAAACAAGTTTCTAAAAGGATGAGTTTGCAACTACTTTACTTTTGGAGAAAATTCAAAACATTCATTATTCAATAGGGCCCAAACTATCAAAAACCAGCGGTTTCAATGAACACACATTTCTTGGTAGAATCATGCAGGACTGAAATTTTTGATGTTTTTCTACTCCTTTCATGAGCCCAAACAAGTCTCTAAAAGGATGAGTTTGCAACTACTTTACTTTTGGAGAAAATTCAAAACATTCATTATTCAATAGAGCCCAATAGCAAAAATCAGGTTTTGAATGAAGAATCACATTTCTTGGTAGAATCATGCAGGATTGAAATTTTTGATGGTTTTGTACTCCTCTCAACAGCCCAAACAAGTTTCTAAAAGGATGAGTTTGCAACTACTTTACTTTTGGAGAAAATTCAAAACATTCATTATTCAATAGGGCCCAAAATATCAAAAACCAGCGGTTTGAATGAACACACATTTCTTGGTAGAATCGTGCAGGACTGAAATTTTTGATGTTTTTCTACTCCTCTCATGAGCCCAAACAAGTCTCTAAAAGGATGAGTTTGCAACTACTTTACTTTTGGAGAAAATTCAAAACATTCATTATTCAATAGAGCCCAATAGCAAAAACCAGCGTTTTGAATGAAGAATCACATTTCTTGGTAGAATCATGCAGGATTACAATTTTTGATGGTTTTTTACTCCTCTCAACAGCCCAAACAAGTTTCTAAAAGGATGAGTTTGCAACTACTTTACTTTTGGAGAAAATTCAAAACATTCATTATTCAATAGGGCCCAAACTATCAAAAACCAGCGGTTTCAATGAACACACATTTCTTGGTAGAATCATGCAGGACTGAAATTTTTGATGTTTTTCTACTCCTCTCATGAGCCCAAACAAGTCTCTAAAAGCATGAGTTTGCAACTACTTTACTTTTGGAGAAAATTCAAAACATTCATTATTCAATAGAGCCCAATAGCAAAAATCAGGTTTTGAATGAAGAATCACATTTCTTGGTAAAATCATGCAGGATTAAAATTTTTGATGGTTTTTTACTCCTCTCAACAGCCCAAACAAGTTTCTAAAAGGATGAGTTTGCAACTACTTTACTTTTGGAGAAAATTCAAAACATTCATTATTCAATAGGGCCCAAACTATCAAAAACCAGCGGTTTCAATGAACACACATTTCTTGGTAGAATCATGCAGGACTGAAATTTTTGATGTTTTTCTACTCCTCTCATGAGCCCAAACAAGTCTCTAAAAGCATGAGTTTGCAACTACTTTACTTTTGGAGAAAATTCAAAACATTCATTATTCAATAGAGCCCAATACCAAAAATCAGGTTTTGAATGAAGAATCACATTTCTTGGTAAAATCATGCAGGATTGAAATTTTTGATGATTTTTTACTCCTCTCAACAGCCCAAACAAGTTTCTAAAAGGATGAGTTTGCAACTACTTTACTTTTGGAGAAAATTCAAAACATTCATTATTCAATAGGGCCCAAACTATCAAAAACCAGTGGTTTCAATGAACACACATTTCTTGGTAGAATCATGCAGGACTGAAATTTTTGATGTTTTTCTACTCCTCTCATGAGCCCAAACAAGTCTCTAAAAGCATGAGTTTGCAACTACTTTACTTTTGGAGAAAATTCAAAACATTCACTATTCAATAGAGCCCAATAGCAAAAATCAGGTTTTGAATGAAGAATCACATTTCTTGGTAAAATCATGCAGGATTGAAATTTTTGATGGTTTTTTACTCCTCTCAACAGCCCAAACAAGTTTCTAAAAGTATGAGTTTGCAACTACTTTACTTTTGGAGAAAATTCAAAACATTCATTATTCAATAGGGCCCAAACTATCAAAAACCAGCGGTTTCAATGAACACACATTTCTTGGTAGAATCATGCAGGACTGAAATTTTTGATGTTTTTCTACTCCTCTCATGAGCCCAAACAAGTCTCTAAAAGCATGAGTTTGCAACTACTTTACTTTTGGAGAAAATTCAAAACATTCATTATTCAATAGAGCCCAATAGCAAAAATCAGGTTTTGAATGAAGAATCACATTTCTTGGTAGAATCATGCAGGATTGAAATTTTTGATGGTTTTTTACTCCTCTCAACAGCCCAAACAAGTTTCTAAAAGGATGAGTTTGCAACTACTTTACTTTTGGAGAAAATTCAAAACATTCATTATTCAATAGGGCCCAAACTATCAAAAACCAGCGGTTTCAATGAACACACATTTCTTGGTAGAATCATGCAGGACTGAAATTTTTGATGTTTTTCTACTCCTCTCATGAGCCCAAACAAGTCTCTAAAAGCATGAGTTTGCAACTACTTTACTTTTGGAGAAAATTCAAAACATTCATTATTCAATAGGGCCCAAACTATCAAAAACCAGCGGTTTCAATGAACACACATTTCTTGGTAGAATCATGCAGGACTGAAATTTTTGATGTTTTTCTACTCCTCTCATGAGCCCAAACAAGTCTCTAAAAGCATGAGTTTGCAACTACTTTACTTTTGGAGAAAATTCAAAACATTCATTATTCAATAGAGCCCAATAGCAAAAATCAGGTTTTGAATGAAGAATCACATTTCTTGGTAAAATCATGCAGGATTGAAATTTTTGATGGTTTTTTACTCCTCTCAACAGCCCAAACAAGTTTCTAAAAGGATGAGTTTGCAACTACTTTACTTTTGGAGAAAATTCAAAACATTCATTATTCAATAGGGCCCAAACTATCAAAAACCAGCGGTTTCAATGAACACACATTTCTTGGTAGAATCATGCAGGACTGAAATTTTTGATGTTTTTCTACTCCTCTCATGAGCCCAAACAAGTCTCTAAAAGCATGAGTTTGCAACTACTTTACTTTTGGAGAAAATTCAAAACATTCATTATTCAATAGAGCCCAATACCAAAAATCAGGTTTTGAATGAAGAATCACATTTCTTGGTAAAATCATGCAGGATTGAAATTTTTGATGATTTTTTACTCCTCTCAACAGCCCAAACAAGTTTCTAAAAGGATGAGTTTGCAACTACTTTACTTTTGGAGAAAATTCAAAACATTCATTATTCAATAGGGCCCAAACTATCAAAAACCAGTGGTTTCAATGAACACACATTTCTTGGTAGAATCATGCAGGACTGAAATTTTTGATGTTTTTCTACTCCTCTCATGAGCCCAAACAAGTCTCTAAAAGCATGAGTTTGCAACTACTTTACTTTTGGAGAAAATTCAAAACATTCACTATTCAATAGAGCCCAATAGCAAAAATCAGGTTTTGAATGAAGAATCACATTTCTTGGTAAAATCATGCAGGATTGAAATTTTTGATGGTTTTTTACTCCTCTCAACAGCCCAAACAAGTTTCTAAAAGTATGAGTTTGCAACTACTTTACTTTTGGAGAAAATTCAAAACATTCATTATTCAATAGGGCCCAAACTATCAAAAACCAGCGGTTTCAATGAACACACATTTCTTGGTAGAATCATGCAGGACTGAAATTTTTGATGTTTTTCTACTCCTCTCATGAGCCCAAACAAGTCTCTAAAAGCATGAGTTTGCAACTACTTTACTTTTGGAGAAAATTCAAAACATTCATTATTCAATAGAGCCCAATAGCAAAAATCAGGTTTTGAATGAAGAATCACATTTCTTGGTAGAATCATGCAGGATTGAAATTTTTGATGGTTTTTTACTCCTCTCAACAGCCCAAACAAGTTTCTAAAAGGATGAGTTTGCAACTACTTTACTTTTGGAGAAAATTCAAAACATTCATTATTCAATAGGGCCCAAACTATCAAAAACCAGCGGTTTCAATGAACACACATTTCTTGGTAGAATCATGCAGGACTGAAATTTTTGATGTTTTTCTACTCCTCTCATGAGCCCAAACAAGTCTCTAAAAGCATGAGTTTGCAACTACTTTACTTTTGGAGAAAATTCAAAACATTCACTATTCAATAGAGCCCAATAGCAAAAATCAGGTTTTGAATGAAGAATCACATTTCTTGGTAAAATCATGCAGGATTGAAATTTTTGATGGTTTTTTACTCCTCTCAACAGCCCAAACAAGTTTCTAAAAGTATGAGCTTGCAACTACTTTACTTTTGGAGAAAATTCAAAACATTCATTATTCAATAGGGCCCAAACTATCAAAAACCAGCGGTTTCAATGAACACACATTTCTTGGTAGAATCATGCAGGACTGAAATTTTTGATGTTTTTCTACTCCTCTCATGAGCCCAAACAAGTCTCTAAAAGCATGAGTTTGCAACTACTTTACTTTTGGAGAAAATTCAAAACATTCATTATTCAATAGAGCCCAATAGCAAAAATCAGGTTTTGAATGAAGAATCACATTTCTTGGTAAAATCATGCAGGATTGAAATTTTTGATGGTTTTTTACTCCTCTCAACAGCCCAAACAAGTTTCTAAAAGGATGAGTTTGCAACTACTTTACTTTTGGAGAAAATTCAAAACATTCATTATTCAATAGGGCCCAAACTATCAAAAACCAGCGGTTTCAATGAACACACATTTCTTGGTAGAATCATGCAGGACTGAAATTTTTGATGTTTTTCTACTCCTCTCATGAGCCCAAACAAGTCTCTAAAAGCATGAGTTTGCAACTACTTTACTTTTGGAGAAAATTCAAAACATTCATTATTCAATAGAGCCCAATACCAAAAATCAGGTTTTGAATGAAGAATCACATTTCTTGGTAAAATCATGCAGGATTGAAATTTTTGATGATTTTTTACTCCTCTCAACAGCCCAAACAAGTTTCTAAAAGGATGAGTTTGCAACTACTTTACTTTTGGAGAAAATTCAAAACATTCATTATTCAATAGGGCCCAAACTATCAAAAACCAGTGGTTTCAATGAACACACATTTCTTGGTAGAATCATGCAGGACTGAAATTTTTGATGTTTTTCTACTCCTCTCATGAGCCCAAACAAGTCTCTAAAAGCATGAGTTTGCAACTACTTTACTTTTGGAGAAAATTCAAAACATTCACTATTCAATAGAGCCCAATAGCAAAAATCAGGTTTTGAATGAAGAATCACATTTCTTGGTAAAATCATGCAGGATTGAAATTTTTGATGGTTTTTTACTCCTCTCAACAGCCCAAACAAGTTTCTAAAAGTATGAGTTTGCAACTACTTTACTTTTGGAGAAAATTCAAAACATTCATTATTCAATAGGGCCCAAACTATCAAAAACCAGCGGTTTCAATGAACACACATTTCTTGGTAGAATCATGCAGGACTGAAATTTTTGATGTTTTTCTACTCCTCTCATGAGCCCAAACAAGTCTCTAAAAGCATGAGTTTGCAACTACTTTACTTTTGGAGAAAATTCAAAACATTCATTATTCAATAGAGCCCAATAGCAAAAATCAGGTTTTGAATGAAGAATCACATTTCTTGGTAGAATCATGCAGGATTGAAATTTTTGATGGTTTTTTACTCCTCTCAACAGCCCAAACAAGTTTCTAAAAGGATGAGTTTGCAACTACTTTACTTTTGGAGAAAATTCAAAACATTCATTATTCAATAGGGCCCAAACTATCAAAAACCAGCGGTTTCAATGAACACACATTTCTTGGTAGAATCATGCAGGACTGAAATTTTTGATGTTTTTCTACTCCTCTCATGAGCCCAAACAAGTCTCTAAAAGCATGAGTTTGCAACTACTTTACTTTTGGAGAAAATTCAAAACATTCATTATTCAATAGAGCCCAATAGCAAAAATCAGGTTTTGAATGAAGAATCACATTTCTTGGTAGAATCATGCAGGATTGAAATTTTTGATGGTTTTTTAACTCCTCTCAACAGCCCAAACAAGTTTCTAAAAGGATGAGTTTGCAACTACTTTACTTTTGGAGAAAATTCAAAACATTCATTATTCAATAGGGCCCAAACTATCAAAAACCAGCGGTTTCAATGAACACACATTTCTTGGTAGAATCATGCAGGACTGAAATTTTTGATGTTTTTCTACTCCTCTCATGAGCCCAAACAAGTCTCTAAAAGCATGAGTTTGCAACTACTTTACTTTTGGAGAAAATTCAAAACATTCATTATTCAATAGAGCCCAATAGCAAAAATCAGGTTTTGAATGAAGAATCACATTTCTTGGTAAAATCATGCAGGATTGAAATTTTTGATGGTTTTTTACTCCTCTCAACAGCCCAAACAAGTTTCTAAAAGGATGAGTTTGCAACTACTTTACTTTTGGAGAAAATTCAAAACATTCATTATTCAATAGGGCCCAAACTATCAAAAACCAGCGGTTTCAATGAACACACATTTCTTGGTAGAATCATGCAGGACTGAAATTTTTGATGTTTTTCTACTCCTCTCATGAGCCCAAACAAGTCTCTAAAAGCATGAGTTTGCAACTACTTTACTTTTGGAGAAAATTCAAAACATTCATTATTCAATAGAGCCCAATAGCAAAAATCAGGTTTTGAATGAAGAATCACATTTCTTGGTAGAATCATGCAGGATTGAAATTTTTGATGGTTTTTTAGCTCCTCTCAACAGCCCAAACAAGTTTCTAAAAGGATGAGTTTGCAACTACTTTACTTTTGGAGAAAATTCAAAACATTCATTATTCAATAGGGCCCAAACTATCAAAAACCAGCGGTTTCAATGAACACACATTTCTTGGTAGAATCATGCAGGACTGAAATTTTTGATGTTTTTCTACTCCTCTCATGAGCCCAAACAAGTCTCTAAAAGCATGAGTTTGCAACTACTTTACTTTTGGAGAAAATTCAAAACATTCATTATTCAATAGAGCCCAATAGCAAAAATCAGGTTTTGAATGAAGAATCACATTTCTTGGTAAAATCATGCAGGATTGAAATTTTTGATGGTTTTTTACTCCTCTCAACAGCCCAAACAAGTTTCTAAAAGGATGAGTTTGCAACTACTTTACTTTTGGAGAAAATTCAAAACATTCATTATTCAATAGGGCCCAAACTATCAAAAACCAGCGGTTTCAATGAACACACATTTCTTGGTAGAATCATGCAGGACTGAAATTTTTGATGTTTTTCTACTCCTCTCATGAGCCCAAACAAGTCTCTAAAAGCATGAGTTTGCAACTACTTTACTTTTGGAGAAAATTCAAAACATTCACTATTCAATAGAGCCCAATAGCAAAAATTAGGTTTTGAATGAACAATCACATTTCTTGGTAAAATCATGCAGGATTGAAATTTTTGATGGTTTTTTACTCCTCTCAACAGCCCAAACAAGTTTCTAAAAGGATGAGTTTGCAACTACTTTACTTTTGGAGAAAATTCAAAACATTCATTATTCAATAGGGCCCAAACTATCAAAAACCAGCGGTTTCAATGAACACACATTTCTTGGTAGAATCATGCAGGACTGAAATTTTTGATGTTTTTCTACTCCTCTCATGAGCCCAAACAAGTCTCTAAAAGCATGAGTTTTCAACTACTTTACTTTTGGAGAAAATTCAAAACATTCATTATTCAATAGAGCCCAATAGCAAAAATCAGGTTTTGAATGAAGAATCACATTTCTTGGTAGAATCATGCAGGATTGAAATTTTTGATGGTTTTTTAACTCCTCTCAACAGCCCAAACAAGTTTCTAAAAGGATGAGTTTGCAACTACTTTACTTTTGGAGAAAATTCAAAACATTCATTATTCAATAGGGCCCAAACTATCAAAAACCAGCGGTTTCAATGAACACACATTTCTTGGTAGAATCATGCAGGACTGAAATTTTTGATGTTTTTCTACTCCTCTCATGAGCCCAAACAAGTCTCTAAAAGCATGAGTTTGCAACTACTTTACTTTTGGAGAAAATTCAAAACATTCATTATTCAATAGAGCCCAATAGCAAAAATCAGGTTTTGAATGAAGAATCACATTTCTTGGTAAAATCATGCAGGATTGAAATTTTTGATGGTTTTTTACTCCTCTCAACAGCCCAAACAAGTTTCTAAAAGGATGAGTTTGCAACTACTTTACTTTTGGAGAAAATTCAAAACATTCATTATTCAATAGGGCCCAAACTATCAAAAACCAGCGGTTTCAATGAACACACATTTCTTGGTAGAATCATGCAGGACTGAAATTTTTGATGTTTTTCTACTCCTCTCATGAGCCCAAACAAGTCTCTAAAAGCATGAGTTTGCAACTACTTTACTTTTGGAGAAAATTCAAAACATTCACTATTCAATAGAGCCCAATAGCAAAAATCAGGTTTTGAATGAAGAATCACATTTCTTGGTAGAATCATGCAGGATTGAAATTTTTGATGGTTTTTTACTCCTCTCAACAGCCCAAACAAGTTTCTAAAAGGATGAGTTTGCAAATACTTTACTTTTGGAGAAAATTCAAAACATTCATTATTCAATAGGGCCCAAACTATCAAAAACCAGCGGTTTCAATGAACACACATTTCTTGGTAGAATCATGCAGGACTGAAATTTTTGATGTTTTTCTACTCCTCTCATGAGCCCAAACAAGTCTCTAAAAGCATGAGTTTGCAACTACTTTACTTTTGGAGAAAATTCAAAACATTCATTATTCAATAGAGCCCAATAGCAAAAATCAGGTTTTGAATGAAGAATCACATTTCTTGGTAAAATCATGCAGGATTGAAATTTTTGATGGTTTTTTACTCCTCTCAACAGCCCAAACAAGTTTCTAAAAGGATGAGTTTGCAACTACTTTACTTTTGGAGAAAATTCAAAACATTCATTATTCAATAGGGCCCAAACTATCAAAAACCAGCGGTTTCAATGAACACACATTTCTTGGTAGAATCATGCAGGACTGAAATTTTTGATGTTTTTCTACTCCTCTCATGAGCCCAAACAAGTCTCTAAAAGCATGAGTTTGCAACTACTTTACTTTTGGAGAAAATTCAAAACATTCATTATTCAATAGAGCCCAATAGCAAAAATCAGGTTTTGAATGAAGAATCACATTTCTTGGTAGAATCATGAAGGATTGAAATTTTTGATGGTTTTTTAGCTCCTCTCAACAGCCCAAACAAGTTTCTAAAAGGATGAGTTTGCAACTACTTTACTTTTGGAGAAAATTCAAAACATTCATTATTCAATAGGGCCCAAACTATCAAAAACCAGCGGTTTCAATGAACACACATTTCTTGGTAGAATCATGCAGGACTGAAATTTTTGATGTTTTTCTACTCCTCTCATGAGCCCAAACAAGTCTCTAAAAGCATGAGTTTGCAACTACTTTACTTTTGGAGAAAATTCAAAACATTCACTATTCAATAGAGCCCAATAGCAAAAATTAGGTTTTGAATGAACAATCACATTTCTTGGTAAAATCATGCAGGATTGAAATTTTTGATGGTTTTTTACTCCTCTCAACAGCCCAAACAAGTTTCTAAAAGGATGAGTTTGCAACTACTTTACTTTTGGAGAAAATTCAAAACATTCATTATTCAATAGGGCCCAAACTATCAAAAACCAGCGGTTTCAATGAACACACATTTCTTGGTAGAATCATGCAGGACTGAAATTTTTGATGTTTTTCTACTCCTCTCATGAGCCCAAACAAGTCTCTAAAAGCATGAGTTTTCAACTACTTTACTTTTGGAGAAAATTCAAAACATTCATTATTCAATAGAGCCCAATAGCAAAAATCAGGTTTTGAATGAAGAATCACATTTCTTGGTAGAATCATGCAGGATTGAAATTTTTGATGGTTTTTTAACTCCTCTCAACAGCCCAAACAAGTTTATAAAAGGATGAGTTTGCAACTACTTTACTTTTGGAGAAAATTCAAAACATTCATTATTCAATAGGGCCCAAACTATCAAAAACCAGCGGTTTCAATGAACACACATTTCTTGGTAGAATCATGCAGGACTGAAATTTTTGATGTTTTTCTACTCCTCTCATGAGCCCAAACAAGTCTCTAAAAGCATGAGTTTGCAACTACTTTACTTTTGGAGAAAATTCAAAACATTCATTATTCAATAGAGCCCAATAGCAAAAATCAGGTTTTGAATGAAGAATCACATTTCTTGGTAAAATCATGCAGGATTGAAATTTTTGATGGTTTTTTACTCCTCTCAACAGCCCAAACAAGTTTCTAAAAGGATGAGTTTGCAACTACTTTACTTTTGGAGAAAATTCAAAACATTCATTATTCAATAGGGCCCAAACTATCAAAAACCAGCGGTTTCAATGAACACACATTTCTTGGTAGAATCATGCAGGACTGAAATTTTTGATGTTTTTCTACTCCTCTCATGAGCCCAAACAAGTCTCTAAAAGCATGAGTTTGCAACTACTTTACTTTTGGAGAAAATTCAAAACATTCACTATTCAATAGAGCCCAATAGCAAAAATCAGGTTTTGAATGAAGAATCACATTTCTTGGTAGAATCATGCAGGATTGAAATTTTTGATGGTTTTTTACTCCTCTCAACAGCCCAAACAAGTTTCTAAAAGGATGAGTTTGCAAATACTTTACTTTTGGAGAAAATTCAAAACATTCATTATTCAATAGGGCCCAAACTATCAAAAACCAGCGGTTTCAATGAACACACATTTCTTGGTAGAATCATGCAGGACTGAAATTTTTGATGTTTTTCTACTCCTCTCATGAGCCCAAACAAGTCTCTAAAAGCATGAGTTTGCAACTACTTTACTTTTGGAGAAAATTCAAAACATTCATTATTCAATAGAGCCCAATAGCAAAAATCAGGTTTTGAATGAAGAATCACATTTCTTGGTAAAATCATGCAGGATTGAAATTTTTGATGGTTTTTTACTCCTCTCAACAGCCCAAACAAGTTTCTAAAAGGATGAGTTTGCAACTACTTTACTTTTGGAGAAAATTCAAAACATTCATTATTCAATAGGGCCCAAACTATCAAAAACCAGCGGTTTCAATGAACACACATTTCTTGGTAGAATCATGCAGGACTGAAATTTTTGATGTTTTTCTACTCCTCTCATGAGCCCAAACAAGTCTCTAAAAGCATGAGTTTGCAACTACTTTACTTTTGGAGAAAATTCAAAACATTCATTATTCAATAGAGCCCAATAGCAAAAATCAGGTTTTGAATGAAGAATCACATTTCTTGGTAGAATCATGCAGGATTGAAATTTTTGATGGTTTTTTAGCTCCTCTCAACAGCCCAAACAAGTTTCTAAAAGGATGAGTTTGCAACTACTTTACTTTTGGAGAAAATTCAAAACATTCATTATTCAATAGGGCCCAAACTATCAAAAACCAGCGGTTTCAATGAACACACATTTCTTGGTAGAATCATGCAGGACTGAAATTTTTGATGTTTTTCTACTCCTCTCATGAGCCCAAACAAGTCTCTAAAAGCATGAGTTTGCAACTACTTTACTTTTGGAGAAAATTCAAAACATTCATTATTCAATAGAGCCCAATAGCAAAAATCAGGTTTTGAATGAAGAATCACATTTCTTGGTAAAATCATGCAGGATTGAAATTTTTGATGGTTTTTTACTCCTCTCAACAGCCCAAACAAGTTTCTAAAAGGATGAGTTTGCAACTACTTTACTTTTGGAGAAAATTCAAAACATTCATTATTCAATAGGGCCCAAACTATCAAAAACCAGCGGTTTCAATGAACACACATTTCTTGGTAGAATCATGCAGGACTGAAATTTTTGATGTTTTTCTACTCCTCTCATGAGCCCAAACAAGTCTCTAAAAGCATGAGTTTGCAACTACTTTACTTTTGGAGAAAATTCAAAACATTCACTATTCAATAGAGCCCAATAGCAAAAATCAGGTTTTGAATGAACAATCACATTTCTTGGTAAAATCATGCAGGATTGAAATTTTTGATGGTTTTTTACTCCTCTCAACAGCCCAAACAAGTTTCTAAAAGGATGAGTTTGCAACTACTTTACTTTTGGAGAAAATTCAAAACATTCATTATTCAATAGGGCCCAAACTATCAAAAACCAGCGGTTTCAATGAACACACATTTCTTGGTAGAATCATGCAGGACTGAAATTTTTGATGTTTTTCTACTCCTCTCATGAGCCCAAACAAGTCTCTAAAAGCATGAGTTTTCAACTACTTTACTTTTGGAGAAAATTCAAAACATTCATTATTCAATAGAGCCCAATAGCAAAAATCAGGTTTTGAATGAAGAATCACATTTCTTGGTAGAATCATGCAGGATTGAAATTTTTGATGGTTTTTTAACTCCTCTCAACAGCCCAAACAAGTTTATAAAAGGATGAGTTTGCAACTACTTTACTTTTGGAGAAAATTCAAAACATTCATTATTCAATAGGGCCCAAACTATCAAAAACCAGCGGTTTCAATGAACACACATTTCTTGGTAGAATCATGCAGGACTGAAATTTTTGATGTTTTTCTACTCCTCTCATGAGCCCAAACAAGTCTCTAAAAGCATGAGTTTGCAACTACTTTACTTTTGGAGAAAATTCAAAACATTCATTATTCAATAGAGCCCAATAGCAAAAATCAGGTTTTGAATGAAGAATCACATTTCTTGGTAAAATCATGCAGGATTGAAATTTTTGATGGTTTTTTACTCCTCTCAACAGCCCAAACAAGTTTCTAAAAGGATGAGTTTGCAACTACTTTACTTTTGGAGAAAATTCAAAACATTCATTATTCAATAGGGCCCAAACTATCAAAAACCAGCGGTTTCAATGAACACACATTTCTTGGTAGAATCATGCAGGACTGAAATTTTTGATGTTTTTCTACTCCTCTCATGAGCCCAAACAAGTCTCTAAAAGCATGAGTTTGCAACTACTTTACTTTTGGAGAAAATTCAAAACATTCACTATTCAATAGAGCCCAATAGCAAAAATCAGGTTTTGAATGAAGAATCACATTTCTTGGTAGAATCATGCAGGATTGAAATTTTTGATGGTTTTTTACTCCTCTCAACAGCCCAAACAAGTTTCTAAAAGGATGAGTTTGCAAATACTTTACTTTTGGAGAAAATTCAAAACATTCATTATTCAATAGGGCCCAAACTATCAAAAACCAGCGGTTTCAATGAACACACATTTCTTGGTAGAATCATGCAGGACTGAAATTTTTGATGTTTTTCTACTCCTTTCATGAGCCCAAACAAGTCTCTAAAAGGATGAGTTTGCAACTACTTTACTTTTGGAGAAAATTCAAAACATTCATTATTCAATAGAGCCCAATAGCAAAAATCAGGTTTTGAATGAAGAATCACATTTCTTGGTAGAATCATGCAGGATTGAAATTTTTGATGGTTTTGTACTCCTCTCAACAGCCCAAACAAGTTTCTAAAAGGATGAGTTTGCAACTACTTTACTTTTGGAGAAAATTCAAAACATTCATTATTCAATAGGGCCCAAAATATCAAAAACCAGCGGTTTGAATGAACACACATTTCTTGGTAGAATCGTGCAGGACTGAAATTTTTGATGTTTTTCTACTCCTCTCATGAGCCCAAACAAGTCTCTAAAAGGATGAGTTTGCAACTACTTTACTTTTGGAGAAAATTCAAAACATTCATTATTCAATAGAGCCCAATAGCAAAAACCAGCGTTTTGAATGAAGAATCACATTTCTTGGTAGAATCATGCAGGATTACAATTTTTGATGGTTTTTTACTCCTCTCAACAGCCCAAACAAGTTTCTAAAAGGATGAGTTTGCAACTACTTTACTTTTGGAGAAAATTCAAAACATTCATTATTCAATAGGGCCCAAACTATCAAAAACCAGCGGTTTCAATGAACACACATTTCTTGGTAGAATCATGCAGGACTGAAATTTTTGATGTTTTTCTACTCCTCTCATGAGCCCAAACAAGTCTCTAAAAGCATGAGTTTGCAACTACTTTACTTTTGGAGAAAATTCAAAACATTCATTATTCAATAGAGCCCAATAGCAAAAATCAGGTTTTGAATGAAGAATCACATTTCTTGGTAAAATCATGCAGGATTGAAATTTTTGATGGTTTTTTACTCCTCTCAACAGCCCAAACAAGTTTCTAAAAGGATGAGTTTGCAACTACTTTACTTTTGGAGAAAATTCAAAACATTCATTATTCAATAGGGCCCAAACTATCAAAAACCAGCGGTTTCAATGAACACACATTTCTTGGTAGAATCATGCAGGACTGAAATTTTTTATGTTTTTCTTCTCCTCTCATGAGCCCAAACAAGTCTCTAAAAGCATGAGTTTGCAACTACTTTACTTTTGGAGAAAATTCAAAACATTCACTATTCAATAGAGCCCAATAGCAAAAATCAGGTTTTGAATGAACAATCACATTTCTTGGTAAAATCATGCAGGATTGAAATTTTTGATGGTTTTTTACTCCTCTCAACAGCCCAAACAAGTTTCTAAAAGGATGAGTTTGCAACTACTTTACTTTTGGAGAAAATTCAAAACATTCATTATTCAATAGGGCCCAAACTATCAAAAACCAGCGGTTTCAATGAACACACATTTCTTGGTAGAATCATGCAGGACTGAAATTTTTGATGTTTTTCTACTCCTCTCATGAGCCCAAACAAGTCTCTAAAAGCATGAGTTTTCAACTACTTTACTTTTGGAGAAAATTCAAAACATTCATTATTCAATAGAGCCCAATAGCAAAAATCAGGTTTTGAATGAAGAATCACATTTCTTGGTAGAATCATGCAGGATTGAAATTTTTGATGGTTTTTTAACTCCTCTCAACAGCCCAAACAAGTTTATAAAAGGATGAGTTTGCAACTACTTTACTTTTGGAGAAAATTCAAAACATTCATTATTCAATAGGGCCCAAACTATCAAAAACCAGCGGTTTCAATGAACACACATTTCTTGGTAGAATCATGCAGGACTGAAATTTTTGATGTTTTTCTACTCCTCTCATGAGCCCAAACAAGTCTCTAAAAGCATGAGTTTGCAACTACTTTACTTTTGGAGAAAATTCAAAACATTCATTATTCAATAGAGCCCAATAGCAAAAATCAGGTTTTGAATGAAGAATCACATTTCTTGGTAAAATCATGCAGGATTGAAATTTTTGATGGTTTTTTACTCCTCTCAACAGCCCAAACAAGTTTCTAAAAGGATGAGTTTGCAACTACTTTACTTTTGGAGAAAATTCAAAACATTCATTATTCAATAGGGCCCAAACTATCAAAAACCAGCGGTTTCAATGAACACACATTTCTTGGTAGAATCATGCAGGACTGAAATTTTTGATGTTTTTCTACTCCTCTCATGAGCCCAAACAAGTCTCTAAAAGCATGAGTTTGCAACTACTTTACTTTTGGAGAAAATTCAAAACATTCACTATTCAATAGAGCCCAATAGCAAAAATCAGGTTTTGAATGAAGAATCACATTTCTTGGTAGAATCATGCAGGATTGAAATTTTTGATGGTTTTTTACTCCTCTCAACAGCCCAAACAAGTTTCTAAAAGGATGAGTTTGCAAATACTTTACTTTTGGAGAAAATTCAAAACATTCATTATTCAATAGGGCCCAAACTATCAAAAACCAGCGGTTTCAATGAACACACATTTCTTGGTAGAATCATGCAGGACTGAAATTTTTGATGTTTTTCTACTCCTTTCATGAGCCCAAACAAGTCTCTAAAAGGATGAGTTTGCAACTACTTTACTTTTGGAGAAAATTCAAAACATTCATTATTCAATAGAGCCCAATAGCAAAAATCAGGTTTTGAATGAAGAATCACATTTCTTGGTAGAATCATGCAGGATTGAAATTTTTGATGGTTTTGTACTCCTCTCAACAGCCCAAACAAGTTTCTAAAAGGATGAGTTTGCAACTACTTTACTTTTGGAGAAAATTCAAAACATTCATTATTCAATAGGGCCCAAAATATCAAAAACCAGCGGTTTGAATGAACACACATTTCTTGGTAGAATCGTGCAGGACTGAAATTTTTGATGTTTTTCTACTCCTCTCATGAGCCCAAACAAGTCTCTAAAAGGATGAGTTTGCAACTACTTTACTTTTGGAGAAAATTCAAAACATTCATTATTCAATAGAGCCCAATAGCAAAAACCAGCGTTTTGAATGAAGAATCACATTTCTTGGTAGAATCATGCAGGATTACAATTTTTGATGGTTTTTTACTCCTCTCAACAGCCCAAACAAGTTTCTAAAAGGATGAGTTTGCAACTACTTTACTTTTGGAGAAAATTCAAAACATTCATTATTCAATAGGGCCCAAACTATCAAAAACCAGCGGTTTCAATGAACACACATTTCTTGGTAGAATCATGCAGGACTGAAATTTTTGATGTTTTTCTTCTCCTCTCATGAGCCCAAACAAGTCTCTAAAAGCATGAGTTTGCAACTACTTTACTTTTGGAGAAAATTCAAAACATTCACTATTCAATAGAGCCCAATAGCAAAAATCATGTATTGAATGAAGAATCACATTTCTTGGTAAAATCATGCAGGATTGAAATTTTTGATGGTTTTTTACTCCTCTCAACAGCCCAAACAAGTTTCTAAAAGGATGAGTTTGCAACTACTTTACTTTTGGAGAAAATTCAAAACATTCATTATTCAATAGGGCCCAAACTATCAAAAACCAGCGGTTTCAATGAACACACATTTCTTGGTAGAATCATGCAGGACTGAAATTTTTGATGTTTTTCTACTCCTCTCATGAGCCCAAACAAGTCTCTAAAAGCATGAGTTTGCAACTACTTTACTTTTGGAGAAAATTCAAAACATTCATTATTCAATAGAGCCCAATAGCAAAAATCAGGTTTTGAATGAAGAATCACATTTCTTGGTAAAATCATGCAGGATTGAAATTTTTGATGGTTTTTTACTCCTCTCAACAGCCCAAACAAGTTTCTAAAAGGATGAGTTTGCAACTACTTTACTTTTGGAGAAAATTCAAAACATTCATTATTCAATAGGGCCCAAACTATCAAAAACCAGCGGTTTCAATGAACACACATTTCTTGGTAGAATCATGCAGGACTGAAATTTTTGATGTTTTTCTACTCCTCTCATGAGCCCAAACAAGTCTCTAAAAGCATGAGTTTGCAACTACTTTACTTTTGGAGAAAATTCAAAACATTCATTATTCAATAGAGCCCAATAGCAAAAATCAGGTTTTGAATGAAGAATCACATTTCTTGGTAGAATCATGCAGGATTGAAATTTTTGATGGTTTTTTAACTCCTCTCAACAGCCCAAACAAGTTTCTAAAAGGATGAGTTTGCAACTACTTTACTTTTGGAGAAAATTCAAAACATTCATTATTCAATAGGGCCCAAACTATCAAAAACCAGCGGTTTCAATGAACACACATTTCTTGGTAGAATCATGCAGGACTGAAATTTTTGATGTTTTTCTACTCCTCTCATGAGCCCAAACAAGTCTCTAAAAGCATGAGTTTGCAACTACTTTACTTTTGGAGAAAATTCAAAACATTCATTATTCAATAGAGCCCAATAGCAAAAATCAGGTTTTGAATGAAGAATCACATTTCTTGGTAAAATCATGCAGGATTGAAATTTTTGATGGTTTTTTACTCCTCTCAACAGCCCAAACAAGTTTCTAAAAGGATGAGTTTGCAACTACTTTACTTTTGGAGAAAATTCAAAACATTCATTATTCAATAGGGCCCAAACTATCAAAAACCAGCGGTTTCAATGAACACACATTTCTTGGTAGAATCATGCAGGACTGAAATTTTTGATGTTTTTCTACTCCTCTCATGAGCCCAAACAAGTCTCTAAAAGCATGAGTTTGCAACTACTTTACTTTTGGAGAAAATTCAAAACATTCATTATTCAATAGAGCCCAATAGCAAAAATCAGGTTTTGAATGAAGAATCACATTTCTTGGTAAAATCATGCAGGATTGAAATTTTTGATGGTTTTTTACTCCTCTCAACAGCCCAAACAAGTTTCTAAAAGGATGAGTTTGCAACTACTTTACTTTTGGAGAAAATTCAAAACATTCATTATTCAATAGGGCCCAAACTATCAAAAACCAGCGGTTTCAATGAACACACATTTCTTGGTAGAATCATGCAGGACTGAAATTTTTGATGTTTTTCTACTCCTCTCATGAGCCCAAACAAGTCTCTAAAAGCATGAGTTTGCAACTACTTTACTTTTGGAGAAAATTCAAAACATTCACTATTCAATAGAGCCCAATAGCAAAAATCAGGTTTTGAATGAACAATCACATTTCTTGGTAAAATCATGCAGGATTGAAATTTTTGATGGTTTTTTACTCCTCTCAACAGCCCAAACAAGTTTCTAAAAGGATGAGTTTGCAACTACTTTACTTTTGGAGAAAATTCAAAACATTCATTATTCAATAGGGCCCAAACTATCAAAAACCAGCGGTTTCAATGAACACACATTTCTTGGTAGAATCATGCAGGACTGAAATTTTTGATGTTTTTCTACTCCTCTCATGAGCCCAAACAAGTCTCTAAAAGCATGAGTTTGCAACTACTTTACTTTTGGAGAAAATTCAAAACATTCATTATTCAATAGAGCCCAATAGCAAAAATCAGGTTTTGAATGAAGAATCACATTTCTTGGTAAAATCATGCAGGATTGAAATTTTTGATGGTTTTTTACTCCTCTCAACAGCCCAAACAAGTTTCTAAAAGGATGAGTTTGCAACTACTTTACTTTTGGAGAAAATTCAAAACATTCATTATTCAATAGGGCCCAAACTATCAAAAACCAGCGGTTTCAATGAACACACATTTCTTGGTAGAATCATGCAGGACTGAAATTTTTGATGTTTTTCTACTCCTCTCATGAGCCCAAACAAGTCTCTAAAAGCATGAGTTTGCAACTACTTTACTTTTGGAGAAAATTCAAAACATTCACTATTCAATAGAGCCCAATAGCAAAAATCAGGTTTTGAATGAACAATCACATTTCTTGGTAAAATCATGCAGGATTGAAATTTTTGATGGTTTTTTACTCCTCTCAACAGCCCAAACAAGTTTCTAAAAGGATGAGTTTGCAACTACTTTACTTTTGGAGAAAATTCAAAACATTCATTATTCAATAGGGCCCAAACTATCAAAAACCAGCGGTTTCAATGAACACACATTTCTTGGTAGAATCATGCAGGACTGAAATTTTTGATGTTTTTCTACTCCTCTCATGAGCCCAAACAAGTCTCTAAAAGCATGAGTTTGCAACTACTTTACTTTTGGAGAAAATTCAAAACATTCATTATTCAATAGAGCCCAATAGCAAAAATCAGGTTTTGAATGAAGAATCACATTTCTTGGTAGAATCATGCAGGATTGAAATTTTTGTTGGTTTTTTACTCCTCTCAACAGCCCAAACAAGTTTCTAAAAGGATGAGTTTGCAACTACTTTACTTTTGGAGAAAATTCAAAACATTCATTATTCAATAGGGCCCAAAATATCAAAAACCAGCGGTTTGAATGAACACACATTTCTTGGTAGAATCGTGCAGGACTGAAATTTTTGATGTTTTTCTACTCCTCTCATGAGCCCAAACAAGTCTCTAAAAGGATGAGTTTGCAACTACTTTATTTTTGGAGAAAATTCAAAACATTCATTATTCAATAGAGCCCAATAGCAAAAACCAGCGTTTTGAATGAAGAATCACATTTCTTGGTAGAATCATGCAGGATTGAAATTTTTGATGGTTTTTTACTCCTCTCAACAGCCCAAACAAGTTTCTAAAAGGATGAGTTTGCAAATACTTTACTTTTGGAGAAAATTCAAAACATTCATTATTCAATAGGGCCCAAACTATCAAAAACCAGCGGTTTCAATGAACACACATTTCTTGGTAGAATCATGCAGGACTGAAATTTTTGATGTTTTTCTACTCCTTTCATGAGCCCAAACAAGTCTCTAAAAGGATGAGTTTGCAACTACTTTACTTTTGGAGAAAATTCAAAACATTCATTATTCAATAGAGCCCAATAGCAAAAATCAGGTTTTGAATGAAGAATCACATTTCTTGGTAGAATCATGCAGGATTGAAATTTTTGATGGTTTTTTACTCCTCTCAACAGCCCAAACAAGTTTCTAAAAGGATGAGTTTGCAACTACTTTACTTTTGGAGAAAATTCAAAACATTCATTATTCAATAGGGCCCAAAATATCAAAAACCAGCGGTTTGAATGAACACACATTTCTTGGTAGAATCGTGCAGGACTGAAATTTTTGATGTTTTTCTACTCCTCTCATGAGCCCAAACAAGTCTCTAAAAGGATGAGTTTGCAACTACTTTACTTTTGGAGAAAATTCAAAACATTCATTATTCAATAGAGCCCAATAGCAAAAACCAGCGTTTTGAATGAAGAATCACATTTCTTGGTAGAATCATGCAGGATTACAATTTTTGATGGTTTTTTACTCCTCTCAACAGCCCAAACAAGTTTCTAAAAGGATGAGTTTGCAACTACTTTACTTTTGGAGAAAATTCAAAACATTCATTATTCAATAGGGCCCAAACTATCAAAAACCAGCGGTTTCAATGAACACACATTTCTTGGTAGAATCATGCAGGACTGAAATTTTTGATGTTTTTCTACTCCTTTCATGAGCCCAAACAAGTCTCTAAAAGCATGAGTTTGCAACTACTTTACTTTTGGAGAAAATTCAAAACATTCATTATTCAATAGAGCCCAATAGCAAAAATCAGGTTTTGAATGAAGAATCACATTTCTTGGTAGAATCATGCAGGATTGAAATTTTTGATGGTTTTGTACTCCTCTCAACAGCCCAAACAAGTTTCTAAAAGGATGAGTTTGCAACTACTTTACTTTTGGAGAAAATTCAAAACATTCATTATTCAATAGGGCCCAAAATATCAAAAACCAGCGGTTTGAATGAACACACATTTCTTGGTAGAATCGTGCAGGACTGAAATTTTTGATGTTTTTCTACTCCTCTCATGAGCCCAAACAAGTCTCTAAAAGGATGAGTTTGCAACTACTTTACTTTTGGAGAAAATTCAAAACATTCATTATTCAATAGAGCCCAATAGCAAAAATCAGGTTTTGAATGAAGAATCACATTTCTTGGTAAAATCATGCAGGATTGAAATTTTTGATGGTTTTTTACTCCTCTCAACAGCCCAAACAAGTTTCTAAAAGGATGAGTTTGCAACTACTTTACTTTTGGAGAAAATTCAAAACATTCATTATTCAATAGGGCCCAAACTATCAAAAACCAGCGGTTTCAATGAACACACATTTCTTGGTAGAATCATGCAAGACTGAAATTTTTGATGTTTTTCTACTCCTCTCATGAGCCCAAACAAGTCTCTAAAAGCATGAGTTTGCAACTACTTTACTTTTGGAGAAAATTCAAAACATTCATTATTCAATAGAGCCCAATAGCAAAAATCAGGTTTTGAATGAAGAATCACATTTCTTGGTAAAATCATGCAGGATTGAAATTTTTGATGGTTTTTTACTCCTCTCAACAGCCCAAACAAGTTTCTAAAAGGATGAGTTTGCAACTACTTTACTTTTGGAGAAAATTCAAAACATTCATTATTCAATAGGGCCCAAACTATCAAAAACCAGCGGTTTCAATGAACACACATTTCTTGGTAGAATCATGCAGGACTGAAATTTTTGATGTTTTTCTACTCCTCTCATGAGCCCAAACAAGTCTCTAAAAGCATGAGTTTGCAACTACTTTACTTTTGGAGAAAATTCAAAATATTCACTATTCAATAGAGCCCAATAGCAAAAATCAGGTTTTGAATGAACAATCACATTTCTTGGTAAAATCATGCAGGATTGAAATTTTTGATGGTTTTTTACTCCTCTCAACAGCCCAAACAAGTTTCTAAAAGGATGAGTTTGCAACTACTTTACTTTTGGAGAAAATTCAAAACATTCATTATTCAATAGGGCCCAAACTATCAAAAACCAGCGGTTTCAATGAACACACATTTCTTGGTAGAATCATGCAGGACTGAAATTTTTGATGTTTTTCTACTCCTCTCATGAGCCCAAACAAGTCTCTAAAAGCATGAGTTTGCAACTACTTTACTTTTGGAGAAAATTCAAAACATTCATTATTCAATAGAGCCCAATAGCAAAAATCAGGTTTTGAATGAAGAATCACATTTCTTGGTAAAATCATGCAGGATTGAAATTTTTGATGGTTTTTTACTCCTCTCAACAGCCCAAACAAGTTTCTAAAAGGATGAGTTTGCAACTACTTTACTTTTGGAGAAAATTCAAAACATTCATTATTCAATAGGGCCCAAACTATCAAAAACCAGCGGTTTCAATGAACACACATTTCTTGGTAGAATCATGCAGGACTGAAATTTTTGATGTTTTTCTACTCCTCTCATGAGCCCAAACAAGTCTCTAAAAGCATGAGTTTGCAACTACTTTACTTTTGGAGAAAATTCAAAACATTCACTATTCAATAGAGCCCAATAGCAAAAATCAGGTTTTGAATGAACAATCACATTTCTTGGTAAAATCATGCAGGATTGAAATTTTTGATGGTTTTTTACTCCTCTCAACAGCCCAAACAAGTTTCTAAAAGGATGAGTTTGCAACTACTTTACTTTTGGAGAAAATTCAAAACATTCATTATTCAATAGGGCCCAAACTATCAAAAACCAGCGGTTTCAATGAACACACATTTCTTGGTAGAATCATGCAGGACTGAAATTTTTGATGTTTTTCTACTCCTCTCATGAGCCCAAACAAGTCTCTAAAAGCATGAGTTTGCAACTACTTTACTTTTGGAGAAAATTCAAAACATTCATTATTCAATAGAGCCCAATAGCAAAAATCAGGTTTTGAATGAAGAATCACATTTCTTGGTAGAATCATGCAGGATTGAAATTTTTGATGGTTTTTTACTCCTCTCAACAGCCCAAACAAGTTTCTAAAAGGATGAGTTTGCAACTACTTTACTTTTGGAGAAAATTCAAAACATTCATTATTCAATAGGGCCCAAAATATCAAAAACCAGCGGTTTGAATGAACACACATTTCTTGGTAGAATCGTGCAGGACTGAAATTTTTGATGTTTTTCTACTCCTCTCATGAGCCCAAACAAGTCTCTAAAAGGATGAGTTTGCAACTACTTTATTTTTGGAGAAAATTCAAAACATTCATTATTCAATAGAGCCCAATAGCAAAAACCAGCGTTTTGAATGAAGAATCACATTTCTTGGTAGAATCATGCAGGATTGAAATTTTTGATGGTTTTTTACTCCTCTCAACAGCCCAAACAAGTTTCTAAAAGGATGAGTTTGCAAATACTTTACTTTTGGAGAAAATTCAAAACATTCATTATTCAATAGGGCCCAAACTATCAAAAACCAGCGGTTTCAATGAACACACATTTCTTGGTAGAATCATGCAGGACTGAAATTTTTGATGTTTTTCTACTCCTTTCATGAGCCCAAACAAGTCTCTAAAAGCATGAGTTTGCAACTACTTTACTTTTTGGAGAAAATTCAAAACATTCATTATTCAATAGAGCCCAATAGCAAAAATCAGGTTTTGAATGAAGAATCACATTTCTTGGTAGAATCATGCAGGATTGAAATTTTTGATGGTTTTGTACTCCTCTCAACAGCCCAAACAAGTTTCTAAAAGGATGAGTTTGCAACTACTTTACTTTTGGAGAAAATTCAAAACATTCATTATTCAATAGGGCCCAAAATATCAAAAACCAGCGGTTTGAATGAACACACATTTCTTGGTAGAATCGTGCAGGACTGAAATTTTTGATGTTTTTCTGCTCCTCTCATGAGCCCAAACAAGTCTCTAAAAGGATGAGTTTGCAACTACTTTACTTTTGGAGAAAATTCAAAACATTCATTATTCAATAGAGCCCAATAGCAAAAACCAGCGTTTTGAATGAAGAATCACATTTCTTGGTAGAATCATGCAGGATTACAATTTTTGATGGTTTTTTACTCCTCTCAACAGCCCAAACAAGTTTCTAAAAGGATGAGTTTGCAACTACTTTACTTTTGGAGAAAATTCAAAACATTCATTATTCAATAGGGCCCAAACTATCAAAAACCAGCGGTTTCAATGAACACACATTTCTTGGTAGAATCATGCAGGACTGAAATTTTTGATGTTTTTCTACTCCTCTCATGAGCCCAAACAAGTCTCTAAAAGCATGAGTTTGCAACTACTTTACTTTTGGAGAAAATTCAAAACATTCATTATTCAATAGAGCCCAATAGCAAAAATCAGGTTTTGAATGAAGAATCACATTTCTTGGTAAAATCATGCAGGATTGAAATTTTTGATGGTTTTTTACTCCTCTCAACAGCCCAAACAAGTTTCTAAAAGGATGAGTTTGCAACTACTTTACTTTTGGAGAAAATTCAAAACATTCATTATTCAATAGGGCCCAAACTATCAAAAACCAGCGGTTTCAATGAACACACATTTCTTGGTAGAATCATGCAGGACTGAAATTTTTTATGTTTTTCTTCTCCTCTCATGAGCCCAAACAAGTCTCTAAAAGCATGAGTTTGCAACTACTTTACTTTTGGAGAAAATTCAAAACATTCACTATTCAATAGAGCCCAATAGCAAAAATCATGTTTTGAATGAAGAATCACATTTCTTGGTAAAATCATGCAGGATTGAAATTTTTGATGGTTTTTTACTCCTCTCAACAGCCCAAACAAGTTTCTAAAAGGATGAGTTTGCAACTACTTTACTTTTGGAGAAAATTCAAAACATTCATTATTCAATAGGGCCCAAACTATCAAAAACCAGCGGTTTCAATGAACACACATTTCTTGGTAGAATCATGCAGGACTGAAATTTTTGATGTTTTTCTACTCCTCTCATGAGCCCAAACAAGTCTCTAAAAGCATGAGTTTGCAACTACTTTACTTTTGGAGAAAATTCAAAACATTCATTATTCAATAGAGCCCAATACCAAAAATCAGGTTTTGAATGAAGAATCACATTTCTTGGTAAAATCATGCAGGATTGAAATTTTTGATGATTTTTTACTCCTCTCAACAGCCCAAACAAGTTTCTAAAAGGATGAGTTTGCAACTACTTTACTTTTGGAGAAAATTCAAAACATTCATTATTCAATAGGGCCCAAACTATCAAAAACCAGCGGTTTCAATGAACACACATTTCTTGGTAGAATCATGCAGGACTGAAATTTTTGATGTTTTTCTACTCCTCTCATGAGCCCAAACAAGTCTCTAAAAGCATGAGTTTGCAACTACTTTACTTTTGGAGAAAATTCAAAACATTCACTATTCAATAGAGCCCAATAGCAAAAATCAGGTTTTGAATGAAGAATCACATTTCTTGGTAAAATCATGCAGGATTGAAATTTTTGATGGTTTTTTACTCCTCTCAACAGCCCAAACAAGTTTCTAAAAGTATGAGCTTGCAACTACTTTACTTTTGGAGAAAATTCAAAACATTCATTATTCAATAGGGCCCAAACTATCAAAAACCAGCGGTTTCAATGAACACACATTTCTTGGTAGAATCATGCAGGACTGAAATTTTTGATGTTTTTCTACTCCTCTCATGAGCCCAAACAAGTCTCTAAAAGCATGAGTTTGCAACTACTTTACTTTTGGAGAAAATTCAAAACATTCATTATTCAATAGAGCCCAATAGCAAAAATCAGGTTTTGAATGAAGAATCACATTTCTTGGTAGAATCATGCAGGATTGAAATTTTTGATGGTTTTTTACTCCTCTCAACAGCCCAAACAAGTTTCTAAAAGGATGAGTTTGCAACTACTTTACTTTTGGAGAAAATTCAAAACATTCATTATTCAATAGGGCCCAAACTATCAAAAACCAGCGGTTTCAATGAACACACATTTCTTGGTAGAATCATGCAGGACTGAAATTTTTGATGTTTTTCTACTCCTCTCATGAGCCCAAACAAGTCTCTAAAAGCATGAGTTTGCAACTACTTTACTTTTGGAGAAAATTCAAAACATTCATTATTCAATAGAGCCCAATAGCAAAAATCAGGTTTTGAATGAAGAATCACATTTCTTGGTAGAATCATGCAGGATTGAAATTTTTGATGGTTTTTTAACTCCTCTCAACAGCCCAAACAAGTTTCTAAAAGGATGAGTTTGCAACTACTTTACTTTTGGAGAAAATTCAAAACATTCATTATTCAATAGGGCCCAAACTATCAAAAACCAGCGGTTTCAATGAACACACATTTCTTGGTAGAATCATGCAGGACTGAAATTTTTGATGTTTTTCTACTCCTCTCATGAGCCCAAACAAGTCTCTAAAAGCATGAGTTTGCAACTACTTTACTTTTGGAGAAAATTCAAAACATTCATTATTCAATAGAGCCCAATAGCAAAAATCAGGTTTTGAATGAAGAATCACATTTCTTGGTAAAATCATGCAGGATTGAAATTTTTGATGGTTTTTTACTCCTCTCAACAGCCCAAACAAGTTTCTAAAAGGATGAGTTTGCAACTACTTTACTTTTGGAGAAAATTCAAAACATTCATTATTCAATAGGGCCCAAACTATCAAAAACCAGCGGTTTCAATGAACACACATTTCTTGGTAGAATCATGCAGGACTGAAATTTTTGATGTTTTTCTACTCCTCTCATGAGCCCAAACAAGTCTCTAAAAGCATGAGTTTGCAACTACTTTACTTTTGGAGAAAATTCAAAACATTCATTATTCAATAGAGCCCAATAGCAAAAATCAGGTTTTGAATGAAGAATCACATTTCTTGGTAGAATCATGCAGGATTGAAATTTTTGATGGTTTTTTAACTCCTCTCAACAGCCCAAACAAGTTTCTAAAAGGATGAGTTTGCAACTACTTTACTTTTGGAGAAAATTCAAAACATTCATTATTCAATAGGGCCCAAACTATCAAAAACCAGCGGTTTCAATGAACACACATTTCTTGGTAGAATCATGCAGGACTGAAATTTTTGATGTTTTTCTACTCCTCTCATGAGCCCAAACAAGTCTCTAAAAGCATGAGTTTGCAACTACTTTACTTTTGGAGAAAATTCAAAACATTCATTATTCAATAGAGCCCAATAGCAAAAATCAGGTTTTGAATGAAGAATCACATTTCTTGGTAAAATCATGCAGGATTGAAATTTTTGATGGTTTTTTACTCCTCTCAACAGCCCAAACAAGTTTCTAAAAGGATGAGTTTGCAACTACTTTACTTTTGGAGAAAATTCAAAACATTCATTATTCAATAGGGCCCAAACTATCAAAAACCAGCGGTTTCAATGAACACACATTTCTTGGTAGAATCATGCAGTACTGAAATTTTTGATGTTTTTCTACTCCTCTCATGAGCCCAAACAAGTCTCTAAAAGCATGAGTTTGCAACTACTTTACTTTTGGAGAAAATTCAAAACATTCATTATTCAATAGAGCCCAATAGCAAAAATCAGGTTTTGAATGAAGAATCACATTTCTTGGTAAAATCATGCAGGATTGAAATTTTTGATGGTTTTTTACTCCTCTCTACAGCCCAAACAAGTTTCTAAAAGGATGAGTTTGCAACTACTTTACTTTTGGAGAAAATTCAAAACATTCATTATTCAATAGGGCCCAAACTATCAAAAACCAGCGGTTTCAATGAACACACATTTCTTGGTAGAATCATGCAGGACTGAAATTTTTGATGTTTTTCTACTCCTCTCATGAGCCCAAACAAGTCTCTAAAAGCATGAGTTTGCAACTACTTTACTTTTGGAGAAAATTCAAAACATTCACTATTCAAAAGAGCCCAATAGCAAAAATCAGGTTTTGAATGAACAATCACATTTCTTGGTAAAATCATGCAGGATTGAAATTTTTGATGTTTTTTTACTCCTCTCAACAGCCCAAACAAGTTTCTAAAAGGATGAGTTTGCAACTACTTTACTTTTGGAGAAAATTCAAAACATTCATTATTCAATAGGGCCCAAACTATCAAAAACCAGCGGTTTCAATGAACACACATTTCTTGGTAGAATCATGCAGGACTGAAATTTTCGATGTTTTTCAACTCCTCTCATGAGCCCAAACAAGTCTCTAAAAGCATGAGTTTGCAACTACTTTACTTTTGGAGAAAATTCAAAACATTCATTATTCAATAGAGCCCAATAGCAAAAATCAGGTTTTGAATGAAGAATCACATTTCTTGGTAGAATCATGCAGGATTGAAATTTTTGATGGTTTTTTAACTCCTCTCAACAGCCCAAACAAGTTTCTAAAAGGATGAGTTTGCAACTACTTTACTTTTGGAGAAAATTCAAAACATTCATTATTCAATAGGGCCCAAACTATCAAAAACCAGCGGTTTCAATGAACACACATTTCTTGGTAGAATCATGCAGGACTGAAATTTTTGATGTTTTTCTACTCCTCTCATGAGCCCAAACAAGTCTCTAAAAGCATGAGTTTGCAACTACTTTACTTTTGGAGAAAATTCAAAACATTCATTATTCAATAGAGCCCAATAGCAAAAATCAGGTTTTGAATGAAGAATCACATTTCTTGGTAAAATCATGCAGGATTGAAATTTTTGATGGTTTTTTACTCCTCTCAACAGCCCAAACAAGTTTCTAAAAGGATGAGTTTGCAACTACTTTACTTTTGGAGAAAATTCAAAACATTCATTATTCAATAGGGCCCAAACTATCAAAAACCAGCGGTTTCAATGAACACACATTTCTTGGTAGAATCATGCAGGACTGAAATTTTTTATGTTTTTCTACTCCTCTCATGAGCCCAAACAAGTCTCTAAAAGCATGAGTTTGCAACTACTTTACTTTTGGAGAAAATTCAAAACATTCACTATTCAATAGAGCCCAATAGCAAAAATCAGGTTTTGAATGAACAATCACATTTCTTGGTAAAATCATGCAGGATTGAAATTTTTGATGGTTTTTTACTCCTCTCAACAGCCCAAACAAGTTTCTAAAAGGATGAGTTTGCAACTACTTTACTTTTGGAGAAAATTCAAAACATTCATTATTCAATAGGGCCCAAACTATCAAAAACCAGCGGTTTCAATGAACACACATTTCTTGGTAGAATCATGCAGGACTGAAATTTTTGATGTTTTTCTACTCCTCTCATGAGCCCAAACAAGTCTCTAAAAGCATGAGTTTGCAACTACTTTACTTTTGGAGAAAATTCAAAACATTCATTATTCAATAGAGCCCAATAGCAAAAATCAGGTTTTGAATGAAGAATCACATTTCTTGGTAGAATCATGCAGGATTGAAATTTTTGATGGTTTTTTAACTCCTCTCAACAGCCCAAACAAGTTTCTAAAAGGATGAGTTTGCAACTACTTTACTTTTGGAGAAAATTCAAAACATTCATTATTCAATAGGGCCCAAACTATCAAAAACCAGCGGTTTCAATGAACACACATTTCTTGGTAGAATCATGCAGGACTGAAATTTTTGATGTTTTTCTACTCCTCTCATGAGCCCAAACAAGTCTCTAAAAGCATGAGTTTGCAACTACTTTACTTTTGGAGAAAATTCAAAACATTCATTATTCAATAGAGCCCAATAGCAAAAATCAGGTTTTGAATGAAGAATCACATTTCTTGGTAAAATCATGCTGGATTGAAATTTTTGATGGTTTTTTACTCCTCTCAACAGCCCAAACAAGTTTCTAAAAGGATGAGTTTGCAACTACTTTACTTTTGGAGAAAATTCAAAACATTCATTATTCAATAGGGCCCAAACTATCAAAAACCAGCGGTTTCAATGAACACACATTTCTTGGTAGAATCATGCAGGACTGAAATTTTTGATGTTTTTCTACTCCTCTCATGAGCCCAAACAAGTCTCTAAAAGCATGAGTTTGCAACTACTTTACTTTTGGAGAAAATTCAAAACATTCATTATTCAATAGAGCCCAATAGCAAAAATCAGGTTTTGAATGAAGAATCACATTTCTTGGTAAAATCATGCAGGATTGAAATTTTTGATGGTTTTTTACTCCTCTCAACAGCCCAAACAAGTTTCTAAAAGGATGAGTTTGCAACTACTTTACTTTTGGAGAAAATTCAAAACATTCATTATTCAATAGGGCCCAAACTATCAAAAACCAGCGGTTTCAATGAACACACATTTCTTGGTAGAATCATGCAGGACTGAAATTTTTGATGTTTTTCTACTCCTCTCATGAGCCCAAACAAGTCTCTAAAAGCATGAGTTTGCAACTACTTTACTTTTGGAGAAAATTCAAAATATTCACTATTCAATAGAGCCCAATAGCAAAAATCAGGTTTTGAATGAACAATCACATTTCTTGGTAAAATCATGCAGGATTGAAATTTTTGATGGTTTTTTACTCCTCTCAACAGCCCAAACAAGTTTCTAAAAGGATGAGTTTGCAACTACTTTACTTTTGGAGAAAATTCAAAACATTCATTATTCAATAGGGCCCAAACTATCAAAAACCAGCGGTTTCAATGAACACACATTTCTTGGTAGAATCATGCAGGACTGAAATTTTTGATGTTTTTCTACTCCTCTCATGAGCCCAAACAAGTCTCTAAAAGCATGAGTTTGCAACTACTTTACTTTTGGAGAAAATTCAAAACATTCATTATTCAATAGAGCCCAATAGCAAAAATCAGGTTTTGAATGAAGAATCACATTTCTTGGTAAAATCATGCAGGATTGAAATTTTTGATGGTTTTTTACTCCTCTCAACAGCCCAAACAAGTTTCTAAAAGGATGAGTTTGCAACTACTTTACTTTTGGAGAAAATTCAAAACATTCATTATTCAATAGGGCCCAAACTATCAAAAACCAGCGGTTTCAATGAACACACATTTCTTGGTAGAATCATGCAGGACTGAAATTTTTGATGTTTTTCTACTCCTCTCATGAGCCCAAACAAGTCTCTAAAAGCATGAGTTTGCAACTACTTTACTTTTGGAGAAAATTCAAAACATTCACTATTCAATAGAGCCCAATAGCAAAAATCAGGTTTTGAATGAACAATCACATTTCTTGGTAAAATCATGCAGGATTGAAATTTTTGATGGTTTTTTACTCCTCTCAACAGCCCAAACAAGTTTCTAAAAGGATGAGTTTGCAACTACTTTACTTTTGGAGAAAATTCAAAACATTCATTATTCAATAGGGCCCAAACTATCAAAAACCAGCGGTTTCAATGAACACACATTTCTTGGTAGAATCATGCAGGACTGAAATTTTTGATGTTTTTCTACTCCTCTCATGAGCCCAAACAAGTCTCTAAAAGCATGAGTTTGCAACTACTTTACTTTTGGAGAAAATTCAAAACATTCATTATTCAATAGAGCCCAATAGCAAAAATCAGGTTTTGAATGAAGAATCACATTTCTTGGTAGAATCATGCAGGATTGAAATTTTTGATGGTTTTTTACTCCTCTCAACAGCCCAAACAAGTTTCTAAAAGGATGAGTTTGCAACTACTTTACTTTTGGAGAAAATTCAAAACATTCATTATTCAATAGGGCCCAAAATATCAAAAACCAGCGGTTTGAATGAACACACATTTCTTGGTAGAATCGTGCAGGACTGAAATTTTTGATGTTTTTCTACTCCTCTCATGAGCCCAAACAAGTCTCTAAAAGGATGAGTTTGCAACTACTTTATTTTTGGAGAAAATTCAAAACATTCATTATTCAATAGAGCCCAATAGCAAAAACCAGCGTTTTGAATGAAGAATCACATTTCTTGGTAGAATCATGCAGGATTGAAATTTTTGATGGTTTTTTACTCCTCTCAACAGCCCAAACAAGTTTCTAAAAGGATGAGTTTGCAAATACTTTACTTTTGGAGAAAATTCAAAACATTCATTATTCAATAGGGCCCAAACTATCAAAAACCAGCGGTTTCAATGAACACACATTTCTTGGTAGAATCATGCAGGACTGAAATTTTTGATGTTTTTCTACTCCTTTCATGAGCCCAAACAAGTCTCTAAAAGCATGAGTTTGCAACTACTTTACTTTTGGAGAAAATTCAAAACATTCATTATTCAATAGAGCCCAATAGCAAAAATCAGGTTTTGAATGAAGAATCACATTTCTTGGTAGAATCATGCAGGATTGAAATTTTTGATGGTTTTGTACTCCTCTCAACAGCCCAAACAAGTTTCTAAAAGGATGAGTTTGCAACTACTTTACTTTTGGAGAAAATTCAAAACATTCATTATTCAATAGGGCCCAAAATATCAAAAACCAGCGGTTTGAATGAACACACATTTCTTGGTAGAATCGTGCAGGACTGAAATTTTTGATGTTTTTCTACTCCTCTCATGAGCCCAAACAAGTCTCTAAAAGGATGAGTTTGCAACTACTTTACTTTTGGAGAAAATTCAAAACATTCATTATTCAATAGAGCCCAATAGCAAAAACCAGCGTTTTGAATGAAGAATCACATTTCTTGGTAGAATCATGCAGGATTACAATTTTTGATGGTTTTTTACTCCTCTCAACAGCCCAAACAAGTTTCTAAAAGGATGAGTTTGCAACTACTTTACTTTTGGAGAAAATTCAAAACATTCATTATTCAATAGGGCCCAAACTATCAAAAACCAGCGGTTTCAATGAACACACATTTCTTGGTAGAATCATGCAGGACTGAAATTTTTGATGTTTTTCTACTCCTCTCATGAGCCCAAACAAGTCTCTAAAAGCATGAGTTTGCAACTACTTTACTTTTGGAGAAAATTCAAAACATTCATTATTCAATAGAGCCCAATAGCAAAAATCAGGTTTTGAATGAAGAATCACATTTCTTGGTAAAATCATGCAGGATTGAAATTTTTGATGGTTTTTTACTCCTCTCAACAGCCCAAACAAGTTTCTAAAAGGATGAGTTTGCAACTACTTTACTTTTGGAGAAAATTCAAAACATTCATTATTCAATAGGGCCCAAACTATCAAAAACCAGCGGTTTCAATGAACACACATTTCTTGGTAGAATCATGCAGGACTGAAATTTTTTATGTTTTTCTTCTCCTCTCATGAGCCCAAACAAGTCTCTAAAAGCATGAGTTTGCAACTACTTTACTTTTGGAGAAAATTCAAAACATTCACTATTCAATAGAGCCCAATAGCAAAAATCATGTTTTGAATGAAGAATCACATTTCTTGGTAAAATCATGCAGGATTGAAATTTTTGATGGTTTTTTACTCCTCTCAACAGCCCAAACAAGTTTCTAAAAGGATGAGTTTGCAACTACTTTACTTTTGGAGAAAATTCAAAACATTCATTATTCAATAGGGCCCAAACTATCAAAAACCAGCGGTTTCAATGAACACACATTTCTTGGTAGAATCATGCAGGACTGAAATTTTTGATGTTTTTCTACTCCTCTCATGAGCCCAAACAAGTCTCTAAAAGCATGAGTTTGCAACTACTTTACTTTTGGAGAAAATTCAAAACATTCATTATTCAATAGAGCCCAATACCAAAAATCAGGTTTTGAATGAAGAATCACATTTCTTGGTAAAATCATGCAGGATTGAAATTTTTGATGATTTTTTACTCCTCTCAACAGCCCAAACAAGTTTCTAAAAGGATGAGTTTGCAACTACTTTACTTTTGGAGAAAATTCAAAACATTCATTATTCAATAGGGCCCAAACTATCAAAAACCAGCGGTTTCAATGAACACACATTTCTTGGTAGAATCATGCAGGACTGAAATTTTTGATGTTTTTCTACTCCTCTCATGAGCCCAAACAAGTCTCTAAAAGCATGAGTTTGCAACTACTTTACTTTTGGAGAAAATTCAAAACATTCACTATTCAATAGAGCCCAATAGCAAAAATCAGGTTTTGAATGAAGAATCACATTTCTTGGTAAAATCATGCAGGATTGAAATTTTTGATGGTTTTTTACTCCTCTCAACAGCCCAAACAAGTTTCTAAAAGTATGAGTTTGCAACTACTTTACTTTTGGAGAAAATTCAAAACATTCATTATTCAATAGGGCCCAAACTATCAAAAACCAGCGGTTTCAATGAACACACATTTCTTGGTAGAATCATGCAGGACTGAAATTTTTGATGTTTTTCTACTCCTCTCATGAGCCCAAACAAGTCTCTAAAAGCATGAGTTTGCAACTACTTTACTTTTGGAGAAAATTCAAAACATTCATTATTCAATAGAGCCCAATAGCAAAAATCAGGTTTTGAATGAAGAATCACATTTCTTGGTAGAATCATGCAGGATTGAAATTTTTGATGGTTTTTTACTCCTCTCAACAGCCCAAACAAGTTTCTAAAAGGATGAGTTTGCAACTACTTTACTTTTGGAGAAAATTCAAAACATTCATTATTCAATAGGGCCCAAACTATCAAAAACCAGCGGTTTCAATGAACACACATTTCTTGGTAGAATCATGCAGGACTGAAATTTTTGATGTTTTTCTACTCCTCTCATGAGCCCAAACAAGTCTCTAAAAGCATGAGTTTGCAACTACTTTACTTTTGGAGAAAATTCAAAACATTCATTATTCAATAGAGCCCAATAGCAAAAATCAGGTTTTGAATGAAGAATCACATTTCTTGGTAGAATCATGCAGGATTGAAATTTTTGATGGTTTTTTAACTCCTCTCAACAGCCCAAACAAGTTTCTAAAAGGATGAGTTTGCAACTACTTTACTTTTGGAGAAAATTCAAAACATTCATTATTCAATAGGGCCCAAACTATCAAAAACCAGCGGTTTCAATGAACACACATTTCTTGGTAGAATCATGCAGGACTGAAATTTTTGATGTTTTTCTACTCCTCTCATGAGCCCAAACAAGTCTCTAAAAGCATGAGTTTGCAACTACTTTACTTTTGGAGAAAATTCAAAACATTCATTATTCAATAGAGCCCAATAGCAAAAATCAGGTTTTGAATGAAGAATCACATTTCTTGGTAAAATCATGCAGGATTGAAATTTTTGATGGTTTTTTACTCCTCTCAACAGCCCAAACAAGTTTCTAAAAGGATGAGTTTGCAACTACTTTACTTTTGGAGAAAATTCAAAACATTCATTATTCAATAGGGCCCAAACTATCAAAAACCAGCGGTTTCAATGAACACACATTTCTTGGTAGAATCATGCAGGACTGAAATTTTTGATGTTTTTCTACTCCTCTCATGAGCCCAAACAAGTCTCTAAAAGCATGAGTTTGCAACTACTTTACTTTTGGAGAAAATTCAAAACATTCATTATTCAATAGAGCCCAATAGCAAAAATCAGGTTTTGAATGAAGAATCACATTTCTTGGTAGAATCATGCAGGATTGAAATTTTTGATGGTTTTTTAACTCCTCTCAACAGCCCAAACAAGTTTCTAAAAGGATGAGTTTGCAACTACTTTACTTTTGGAGAAAATTCAAAACATTCATTATTCAATAGGGCCCAAACTATCAAAAACCAGCGGTTTCAATGAACACACATTTCTTGGTAGAATCATGCAGGACTGAAATTTTTGATGTTTTTCTACTCCTCTCATGAGCCCAAACAAGTCTCTAAAAGCATGAGTTTGCAACTACTTTACTTTTGGAGAAAATTCAAAACATTCATTATTCAATAGAGCCCAATAGCAAAAATCAGGTTTTGAATGAAGAATCACATTTCTTGGTAAAATCATGCAGGATTGAAATTTTTGATGGTTTTTTACTCCTCTCAACAGCCCAAACAAGTTTCTAAAAGGATGAGTTTGCAACTACTTTACTTTTGGAGAAAATTCAAAACATTCATTATTCAATAGGGCCCAAACTATCAAAAACCAGCGGTTTCAATGAACACACATTTCTTGGTAGAATCATGCAGTACTGAAATTTTTGATGTTTTTCTACTCCTCTCATGAGCCCAAACAAGTCTCTAAAAGCATGAGTTTGCAACTACTTTACTTTTGGAGAAAATTCAAAACATTCATTATTCAATAGAGCCCAATAGCAAAAATCAGGTTTTGAATGAAGAATCACATTTCTTGGTAAAATCATGCAGGATTGAAATTTTTGATGGTTTTTTACTCCTCTCTACAGCCCAAACAAGTTTCTAAAAGGATGAGTTTGCAACTACTTTACTTTTGGAGAAAATTCAAAACATTCATTATTCAATAGGGCCCAAACTATCAAAAACCAGCGGTTTCAATGAACACACATTTCTTGGTAGAATCATGCAGGACTGAAATTTTTGATGTTTTTCTACTCCTCTCATGAGCCCAAACAAGTCTCTAAAAGCATGAGTTTGCAACTACTTTACTTTTGGAGAAAATTCAAAACATTCACTATTCAAAAGAGCCCAATAGCAAAAATCAGGTTTTGAATGAACAATCACATTTCTTGGTAAAATCATGCAGGATTGAAATTTTTGATGTTTTTTTACTCCTCTCAACAGCCCAAACAAGTTTCTAAAAGGATGAGTTTGCAACTACTTTACTTTTGGAGAAAATTCAAAACATTCATTATTCAATAGGGCCCAAACTATCAAAAACCAGCGGTTTCAATGAACACACATTTCTTGGTAGAATCATGCAGGACTGAAATTTTCGATGTTTTTCAACTCCTCTCATGAGCCCAAACAAGTCTCTAAAAGCATGAGTTTGCAACTACTTTACTTTTGGAGAAAATTCAAAACATTCATTATTCAATAGAGCCCAATAGCAAAAATCAGGTTTTGAATGAAGAATCACATTTCTTGGTAGAATCATGCAGGATTGAAATTTTTGATGGTTTTTTAACTCCTCTCAACAGCCCAAACAAGTTTCTAAAAGGATGAGTTTGCAACTACTTTACTTTTGGAGAAAATTCAAAACATTCATTATTCAATAGGGCCCAAACTATCAAAAACCAGCGGTTTCAATGAACACACATTTCTTGGTAGAATCATGCAGGACTGAAATTTTTGATGTTTTTCTACTCCTCTCATGAGCCCAAACAAGTCTCTAAAAGCATGAGTTTGCAACTACTTTACTTTTGGAGAAAATTCAAAACATTCATTATTCAATAGAGCCCAATAGCAAAAATCAGGTTTTGAATGAAGAATCACATTTCTTGGTAAAATCATGCAGGATTGAAATTTTTGATGGTTTTTTACTCCTCTCAACAGCCCAAACAAGTTTCTAAAAGGATGAGTTTGCAACTACTTTACTTTTGGAGAAAATTCAAAACATTCATTATTCAATAGGGCCCAAACTATCAAAAACCAGCGGTTTCAATGAACACACATTTCTTGGTAGAATCATGCAGGACTGAAATTTTTTATGTTTTTCTACTCCTCTCATGAGCCCAAACAAGTCTCTAAAAGCATGAGTTTGCAACTACTTTACTTTTGGAGAAAATTCAAAACATTCACTATTCAATAGAGCCCAATAGCAAAAATCAGGTTTTGAATGAACAATCACATTTCTTGGTAAAATCATGCAGGATTGAAATTTTTGATGGTTTTTTACTCCTCTCAACAGCCCAAACAAGTTTCTAAAAGGATGAGTTTGCAACTACTTTACTTTTGGAGAAAATTCAAAACATTCATTATTCAATAGGGCCCAAACTATCAAAAACCAGCGGTTTCAATGAACACACATTTCTTGGTAGAATCATGCAGGACTGAAATTTTTGATGTTTTTCTACTCCTCTCATGAGCCCAAACAAGTCTCTAAAAGCATGAGTTTGCAACTACTTTACTTTTGGAGAAAATTCAAAACATTCATTATTCAATAGAGCCCAATAGCAAAAATCAGGTTTTGAATGAAGAATCACATTTCTTGGTAGAATCATGCAGGATTGAAATTTTTGATGGTTTTTTACTCCTCTCAACAGCCCAAACAAGTTTCTAAAAGGATGAGTTTGCAACTACTTTACTTTTGGAGAAAATTCAAAACATTCATTATTCAATAGGGCCCAAAATATCAAAAACCAGCGGTTTGAATGAACACACATTTCTTGGTAGAATCGTGCAGGACTGAAATTTTTGATGTTTTTCTACTCCTCTCATGAGCCCAAACAAGTCTCTAAAAGGATGAGTTTGCAACTACTTTACTTTTGGAGAAAATTCAAAACATTCATTATTCAATAGAGCCCAATAGCAAAAATCAGGTTTTGAATGAAGAATCACATTTCTTGGTAAAATCATGCAGGATTGAAATTTTTGATGGTTTTTTACTCCTCTCAACAGCCTAAACAAGTTTCTAAAAGGATGAGTTTGCAACTACTTTACTTTTGGAGAAAATTCAAAACATTCATTATTCAATAGGGCCCAAACTATCAAAAACCAGCGGTTTCAATGAACACACATTTCTTGGTAGAATCATGCAGGACTGAAATTTTTGATGTTTTTCTACTCCTCTCATGAGCCCAAACAAGTCTCTAAAAGCATGAGTTTGCAACTACTTTACTTTTGGAGAAAATTCAAAACATTCACTATTCAATAGAGCCCAATAGCAAAAATCAGGTTTTGAATGAAGAATCACATTTCTTGGTAAAATCATGCAGGATTGAAATTTTTGATGGTTTTTTACTCCTCTCAACAGCCCAAACAAGTTTCTAAAAGTATGAGTTTGCAACTACTTTACTTTTGGAGAAAATTCAAAACATTCATTATTCAATAGGGCCCAAACTATCAAAAACCAGCGGTTTCAATGAACACACATTTCTTGGTAGAATCATGCAGGACTGAAATTTTTGATGTTTTTCTACTCCTCTCATGAGCCCAAACAAGTCTCTAAATGCATGAGTTTGCAACTACTTTACTTTTGGAGAAAATTCAAAACATTCATTATTCAATAGAGCCCAATAGCAAAAATCAGGTTTTGAATGAAGAATCACATTTCTTGGTAAAATCATGCAGGATTGAAATTTTTGATGGTTTTTTACTCCTCTCAACAGCCCAAACAAGTTTCTAAAAGGATGAGTTTGCAACTACTTTACTTTTGGAGAAAATTCAAAACATTCATTATTCAATAGGGCCCAAACTATCAAAAACCAGCGGTTTCAATGAACACACATTTCTTGGTAGAATCATGCAGGACTGAAATTTTTGATGTTTTTCTACTCCTCTCATGAGCCCAAACAAGTCTCTAAAAGCATGAGTTTGCAACTACTTTACTTTTGTAGAAAATTCAAAACATTCACTATTCAATAGAGCCCAATAGCAAAAATCAGGGTTTGAATGAAGAATCACATTTCTTGGTAAAATCATGCAGGATTGAAATTTTTGATGGTTTTTTACTCCTCTCAACAGCCCAAACAAGTTTCTAAAAGTATGAGTTTGCAACTACTTTACTTTTGGAGAAAATTCAAAACATTCATTATTCAATAGGGCCCAAACTATCAAAAACCAGCGGTTTCAATGAACACACATTTCTTGGTAGAATCATGCAGGACTGAAATTTTTGATGTTTTTCTACTCCTCTCATGAGCCCAAACAAGTCTCTAAAAGCATGAGTTTGCAACTACTTTACTTTTGGAGAAAATTCAAAACATTCACTATTCAAAAGAGCCCAATAGCAAAAATCAGGTTTTGAATGAACAATCACATTTCTTGGTAAAATCATGCAGGATTGAAATTTTTGATGTTTTTTTACTCCTCTCAACAGCCCAAACAAGTTTCTAAAAGGATGAGTTTGCAACTACTTTACTTTTGGAGAAAATTCAAAACATTCATTATTCAATAGGGCCCAAACTATCAAAAACCAGCGGTTTCAATGAACACACATTTCTTGGTAGAATCATGCAGGACTGAAATTTTCGATGTTTTTCTACTCCTCTCATGAGCCCAAACAAGTCTCTAAAAGCATGAGTTTGCAACTACTTTACTTTTGGAGAAAATTCAAAACATTCATTATTCAATAGAGCCCAATAGCAAAAATCAGGTTTTGAATGAAGAATCACATTTCTTGGTAGAATCATGCAGGATTGAAATTTTTGATGGTTTTTTAACTCCTCTCAACAGCCCAAACAAGTTTCTAAAAGGATGAGTTTGCAACTACTTTACTTTTGGAGAAAATTCAAAACATTCATTATTCAATAGGGCCCAAACTATCAAAAACCAGCGGTTTCAATGAACACACATTTCTTGGTAGAATCATGCAGGACTGAAATTTTTGATGTTTTTCTACTCCTCTCATGAGCCCAAACAAGTCTCTAAAAGCATGAGTTTGCAACTACTTTACTTTTGGAGAAAATTCAAAACATTCATTATTCAATAGAGCCCAATAGCAAAAATCAGGTTTTGAATGAAGAATCACATTTCTTGGTAAAATCATGCAGGATTGAAATTTTTGATGGTTTTTTACTCCTCTCAACAGCCCAAACAAGTTTCTAAAAGGATGAGTTTGCAACTACTTTACTTTTGGAGAAAATTCAAAACATTCATTATTCAATAGGGCCCAAACTATCAAAAACCAGCGGTTTCAATGAACACACATTTCTTGGTAGAATCATGCAGGACTGAAATTTTTGATGTTTTTCTACTCCTCTCATGAGCCCAAACAAGTCTCTAAAAGCATGAGTTTGCAACTACTTTACTTTTGGAGAAAATTCAAAACATTCATTATTCAATAGAGCCCAATAGCAAAAATCAGGTTTTGATTGAAGAATCACATTTCTTGGTAGAATCATGCAGGATTGAAATTTTTGATGGTTTTTTACTCCTCTCAACAGCCCAAACAAGTTTCTAAAAGGATGAGTTTGCAACTACTTTACTTTTGGAGAAAATTCAAAACATTCATTATTCAATAGGGCCCAAAATATCAAAAACCAGCGGTTTGAATGAACACACATTTCTTGGTAGAATCGTGCAGGACTGAAATTTTTGATGTTTTTCTACTCCTCTCATGAGCCCAAACAAGTCTCTAAAGGGATGAGTTTGCAACTACTTTACTTTTGGAGAAAATTCAAAACATTCATTATTCAATAGAGCCCAATAGCAAAAATCAGGTTTTGAATGAAGAATCACATTTCTTGGTAAAATCATGCAGGATTGAAATTTTTGATGGTTTTTTACTCCTCTCAACAGCCTAAACAAGTTTCTAAAAGGATGAGTTTGCAACTACTTTACTTTTGGAGAAAATTCAAAACATTCATTATTCAATAGGGCCCAAACTATCAAAAACCAGCGGTTTCAATGAACACACATTTCTTGGTAGAATCATGCAGGACTGAAATTTTTGATGTTTTTCTACTCCTCTCATGAGCCCAAACAAGTCTCTAAAAGCATGAGTTTGCAACTACTTTACTTTTGGAGAAAATTCAAAACATTCACTATTCAATAGAGCCCAATAGCAAAAATCAGGTTTTGAATGAAGAATCACATTTCTTGGTAAAATCATGCAGGATTGAAATTTTTGATGGTTTTTTACTCCTCTCAAGAGCCCAAACAAGTTTCTAAAAGTATGAGTTTGCAACTACTTTACTTTTGGAGAAAATTCAAAACATTCATTATTCAATAGGGCCCAAACTATCAAAAACCAGCGGTTTCAATGAACACACATTTCTTGGTAGAATCATGCAGGACTGAAATTTTTGATGTTTTTCTACTCCTCTCATGAGCCCAAACAAGTCTCTAAATGCATGAGTTTGCAACTACTTTACTTTTGGAGAAAATTCAAAACATTCATTATTCAATAGAGCCCAATAGCAAAAATCAGGTTTTGAATGAAGAATCACATTTCTTGGTAAAATCATGCAGGATTGAAATTTTTGATGGTTTTTTACTCCTCTCAACAGCCCAAACAAGTTTCTAAAAGGATGAGTTTGCAACTACTTTACTTTTGGAGAAAATTCAAAACATTCATTATTCAATAGGGCCCAAACTATCAAAAACCAGCGGTTTCAATGAACACACATTTCTTGGTAGAATCATGCAGGACTGAAATTTTTGATGTTTTTCTACTCCTCTCATGAGCCCAAACAAGTCTCTAAAAGCATGAGTTTGCAACTACTTTACTTTTGTAGAAAATTCAAAACATTCACTATTCAATAGAGCCCAATAGCAAAAATCAGGTTTTGAATGAAGAATCACATTTCTTGGTAAAATCATGCAGGATTGAAATTTTTGATGGTTTTTTACTCCTCTCAACAGCCCAAACAAGTTTCTAAAAGTATGAGTTTGCAACTACTTTACTTTTGGAGAAAATTCAAAACATTCAATATTCAATAGGGCCCAAACTATCAAAAACCAGCGGTTTCAATGAACACACATTTCTTGGTAGAATCATGCAGGACTGAAATTTTTGATGTTTTTCTACTCCTCTCATGAGCCCAAACAAGTCTCTAAAAGCATGAGTTTGCAACTACTTTACTTTTGGAGAAAATTCAAAACATTCATTATTCAATAGAGCCCAATAGCAAAAATCAGGTTTTGAATGAAGAATCACATTTCTTGGTAAAATCATGCAGAATTGAAATTTTTGATGGTTTTTTACTCCTCTCAACAGCCCAAACAAGTTTCTAAAAGGATGAGTTTGCAACTACTTTACTTTTGGAGAAAATTCAAAACATTCATTATTCAATAGGGCCCAAACTATCAAAAACCAGCGGTTTCAATGAACACACATTTCTTGGTAGAATCATGCAGGACTGAAATTTTTGATGTTTTTCTACTCCTCTCATGAGCCCAAACAAGTCTCTAAAAGCATGAGTTTGCAACTACTTTACTTTTGGAGAAAATTCAAAACATTCACTATTCAATAGAGCCCAATAGCAAAAATCAGGTTTTGAATGAACAATCACATTTCTTGGTAAAATCATGCAGGATTGAAATTTTTGATGGTTTTTTACTCCTCTCAACAGCCCAAACAAGTTTCTAAAAGGATGAGTTTGCAACTACTTTACTTTTGGAGAAAATTCAAAACATTCATTATTCAATAGGGCCCAAACTATCAAAAACCAGCGGTTTCAATGAACACACATTTCTTGGTAGAATCATGCAGGACTGAAATTTTTGATGTTTTTCTACTCCTCTCATGAGCACAAACAAGTCTCTAAAAGCATGAGTTTGCAACTACTTTACTTTTGGAGAAAATTCAAAACATTCATTATTCAATAGAGCCCAATAGCAAAAATCAGGTTTTGAATGAAGAATCACATTTCTTGGTAAAATCATGCAGGATTGAAATTTTTGATGGTTTTTTACTCCTCTCAACAGCCCAAACAAGTTTCTAAAAGGATGAGTTTGCAACTACTTTACTTTTGGAGAAAATTCAAAACATTCATTATTCAATAGGGCCCAAACTATCAAAAACCAGCGGTTTCAATGAACACACATTTCTTGGTAGAATCATGCAGTACTGAAATTTTTGATGTTTTTCTACTCCTCTCATGAGCCCAAACAAGTCTCTAAAAGCATGAGTTTGCAACTACTTTACTTTTGGAGAAAATTCAAAACATTCATTATTCAATAGAGCCCAATATCAAAAATCAGGTTTTGAATGAAGAATCACATTTCTTGGTAAAATCATGCAGGATTGAAATTTTTGATGGTTTTTTACTCCTCTCTACAGCCCAAACAAGTTTCTAAAAGGATGAGTTTGCAACTACTTTACTTTTGGAGAAAATTCAAAACATTCATTATTCAATAGGGCCCAAACTATCAAAAACCAGCGGTTTCAATGAACACACATTTCTTGGTAGAATCATGCAGGACTGAAATTTTTTATGTTTTTCTACTCCTCTCATGAGCCCAAACAAGTCTCTAAAAGCATGAGTTTGCAACTACTTTACTTTTGGAGAAAATTCAAAACATTCACTATTCAAAAGAGCCCAATAGCAAAAATCAGGTTTTGAATGAAGAATCACATTTCTTGGTAAAATCATGCAGGATTGAAATTTTTGATGTTTTTTTACTCCTCTCAACAGCCCAAACAAGTTTCTAAAAGGATGAGTTTGTAACTACTTTACTTTTGGAGAAAATTCAAAACATTCATTATTCAATAGGGCCCAAACTATCAAAAACCAGCGGTTTCAATGAACACACATTTCTTGGTAGAATCATGCAGGACTGAAATTTTCGATGTTTTTCTACTCCTCTCATGAGCCCAAACAAGTCTCTAAAAGCATGAGTTTGCAACTACTTTACTTTTGGAGAAAATTCAAAACATTCATTATTCAATAGAGCCCAATAGCAAAAATCAGGTTTTGAATGAAGAATCACATTTCTTGGTAGAATCATGCAGGATTGAAATTTTTGATGGTTTTTTAACTCCTCTCAACAGCCCAAACAAGTTTCTAAAAGGATGAGTTTGCAACTACTTTACTTTTGGAGAAAATTCAAAACATTCATTATTCAATAGGGCCCAAACTATCAAAAACCAGCGGTTTCAATGAACACACATTTCTTGGTAGAATCATGCAGGACTGAAATTTTTGATGTTTTTCTACTCCTCTCATGAGCCCAAACAAGTCTCTAAAAGCATGAGTTTGCAACTACTTTACTTTTGGAGAAAATTCAAAACATTCATTATTCAATAGAGCCCAATAGCAAAAATCAGGTTTTGAATGAAGAATCACATTTCTTGGTAAAATCATGCAGGATTGAAATTTTTGATGTTTTTTTACTCCTCTCAACAGCCCAAACAAGTTTCTAAAAGGATGAGTTTGCAACTACTTTACTTTTGGAGAAAATTCAAAACATTCATTATTCAATAGGGCCCAAACTATCAAAAACCAGCGGTTTCAATGAACACACATTTCTTGGTAGAATCATGCAGGACTGAAATTTTTGATGTTTTTCTACTCCTCTCATGAGCCCAAACAAGTCTCTAAAAGCATGAGTTTGCAACTACTTTACTTTTGGAGAAAATTCAAAACATTCACTATTCAATAGAGCCCAATAGCAAAAATCAGGTTTTGAATGAACAATCACATTTCTTGGTAAAATCATGCAGGATTGAAATTTTTGATGGTTTTTTACTCCTCTCAACAGCCCAAACAAGTTTCTAAAAGGATGAGTTTGCAACTACTTTACTTTTGGAGAAAATTCAAAACATTCATTATTCAATAGGGCCCAAACTATCAAAAACCAGCGGTTTCAATGAACACACATTTCTTGGTAGAATCATGCAGGACTGAAATTTTTGATGTTTTTCTACTCCGCTCATGAGCCCAAACAAGTCTCTAAAAGCATGAGTTTGCAACTACTTTACTTTTGGAGAAAATTCAAAACATTCATTATTCAATAGAGCCCAATAGCAAAAATCAGGTTTTGAATGAAGAATCACATTTCTTGGTAGAATCATGCAGGATTGAAATTTTTGATGGTTTTTTACTCCTCTCAACAGCCCAAACAAGTTTCTAAAAGGATGAGTTTGCAACTACTTTACTTTTGGAGAAAATTCAAAACATTCATTATTCAATAGGGCCCAAAATATCAAAAACCAGCGGTTTGAATGAACACACATTTCTTGGTAGAATCGTGCAGGACTGAAATTTTTGATGTTTTTCTACTCCTCTCATGAGCCCAAACAAGTCTCTAAAAGGATGAGTTTGCAACTACTTTACTTTTGGAGAAAATTCAAAACATTCATTATTCAATAGAGCCCAATAGCAAAAATCAGGTTTTGAATGAAGAATCACATTTCTTGGTAAAATCATGCAGGATTGAAATTTTTGATGGTTTTTTACTCCTCTCAACAGCCTAAACAAGTTTCTAAAAGGATGAGTTTGCAACTACTTTACTTTTGGAGAAAATTCAAAACATTCATTATTCAATAGGGCCCAAACTATCAAAAACCAGCGGTTTCAATGAACACACATTTCTTGGTAGAATCATGCAGGACTGAAATTTTTGATGTTTTTCTACTCCTCTCATGAGCCCAAACAAGTCTCTAAAAGCATGAGTTTGCAACTACTTTACTTTTGGAGAAAATTCAAAACATTCACTATTCAATAGAGCCCAATAGCAAAAATCAGGTTTTGAATGAAGAATCACATTTCTTGGTAAAATCATGCAGGATTGAAATTTTTGATGGTTTTTTACTCCTCTCAACAGCCCAAACAAATTTCTAAAAGTATGAGTTTGCAACTACTTTACTTTTGGAGAAAATTCAAAACATTCATTATTCAATAGGGCCCAAACTATCAAAAACCAGCGGTTTCAATGAACACACATTTCTTGGTAGAATCATGCAGGACTGAAATTTTTGATGTTTTTCTACTCCTCTCATGAGCCCAAACAAGTCTCTAAATGCATGAGTTTGCAACTACTTTACTTTTGGAGAAAATTCAAAACATTCATTATTCAATAGAGCCCAATAGCAAAAATCAGGTTTTGAATGAAGAATCACATTTCTTGGTAAAATCATGCAGGATTGAAATTTTTGATGTTTTTTACTCCTCTCAACAGCCCAAACAAGTTTCTAAAAGGATGAGTTTGCAACTACTTTACTTTTGGAGAAAATTCAAAACATTCATTATTCAATAGGGCCCAAACTATCAAAAACCAGCGGTTTCAATGAACACACATTTCTTGGTAGAATCATGCAGGACTGAAATTTTTGATGTTTTTCTACTCCTCTCATGAGCCCAAACAAGTCTCTAAAAGCATGAGTTTGCAACTACTTTACTTTTGGAGAAAATTCAAAACATTCACTATTCAATAGAGCCCAATAGCAAAAATCAGGTTTTGAATGAACAATCACATTTCTTGGTAAAATCATGCAGGATTGAAATTTTTGATGGTTTTTTACTCCTCTCAACAGCCCAAACAAGTTTCTAAAAGGATGAGTTTGCAACTACTTTACTTTTGGAGAAAATTCAAAACATTCATTATTCAATAGGGCCCAAACTATCAAAAACCAGCGGTTTCAATGAACACACATTTCTTGGTAGAATCATGCAGGACTGAAATTTTTGATGTTTTTCTACTCCTCTCATGAGCCCAAACAAGTCTCTAAAAGCATGAGTTTGCAACTACTTTACTTTTGGAGAAAATTCAAAACATTCATTATTCAATAGAGCCCAATAGCAAAAATCAGGTTTTGAATGAAGAATCACATTTCTTGGTAAAATCATGCAGGATTGAAATTTTTGATGGTTTTTTACTCCTCTCAACAGCCTAAACAAGTTTCTAAAAGGATGAGTTTGCAACTACTTTACTTTTGGAGAAAATTCAAAACATTCATTATTCAATAGGGCCCAAACTATCAAAAACCAGCGGTTTCAATGAACACACATTTCTTGGTAGAATCATGCAGGACTGAAATTTTTGATGTTTTTCTACTCCTCTCATGAGCCCAAACAAGTCACTAAAAGCATGAGTTTGCAACTACTTTACTTTTGGAGAAAATTCAAAACATTCACTATTCAATAGAGCCCAATAGCAAAAATCAGGTTTTGAATGAAGAATCACATTTCTTGGTAAAATCATGCAGGATTGAAATTTTTGATGGTTTTTTACTCCTCTCAACAGCCCAAACAAGTTTCTAAAAGTATGAGTTTGCAACTACTTTACTTTTGGAGAAAATTCAAAACATTCATTATTCAATAGGGCCCAAACTATCAAAAACCAGCGGTTTCAATGAACACACATTTCTTGGTAGAATCATGCAGGACTGAAATTTTTGATGTTTTTCTACTCCTCTCATGAGCCCAAACAAGTCTCTAAATGCATGAGTTTGCAACTACTTTACTTTTGGAGAAAATTCAAAACATTCATTATTCAATAGAGCCCAATAGCAAAAATCAGGTTTTGAATGAAGAATCACATTTCTTGGTAAAATCATGCAGGATTGAAATTTTTGATGTTTTTTTACTCCTCTCAACAGCCCAAACAAGTTTCTAAAAGGATGAGTTTGCAACTACTTTACTTTTGGAGAAAATTCAAAACATTCATTATTCAATAGGGCCCAAACTATCAAAAACCAGCGGTTTCAATGAACACACATTTCTTGGTAGAATCATGCAGGACTGAAATTTTTGATGTTTTTCTACTCCTCTCATGAGCCCAAACAAGTCTCTAAAAGCATGAGTTTGCAACTACTTTACTTTTGTAGAAAATTCAAAACATTCACTATTCAATAGAGCCCAATAGCAAAAATCAGGTTTTGAATGAAGAATCACATTTCTTGGTAAAATCATGCAGGATTGAAATTTTTGATGGTTTTTTACTCCTCTCAACAGCCCAAACAAGTTTCTAAAAGTATGAGTTTGCAACTACTTTACTTTTGGAGAAAATTCAAAACATTCAATATTCAATAGGGCCCAAACTATCAAAAACCAGCGGTTTCAATGAACACACATTTCTTGGTAGAATCATGCAGGACTGAAATTTTTGATGTTTTTCTACTCCTCTCATGAGCCCAAACAAGTCTCTAAAAGCATGAGTTTGCAACTACTTTACTTTTGGAGAAAATTCAAAACATTCATTATTCAATAGAGCCCAATAGCAAAAATCAGGTTTTGAATGAAGAATCACATTTCTTGGTAAAATCATGCAGGATTGAAATTTTTGATGGTTTTTTACTCCTCTCAACAGCCCAAACAAGTTTCTAAAAGGATGAGTTTGCAACTACTTTACTTTTGGAGAAAATTCAAAACATTCATTATTCAATAGGGCCCAAACTATCAAAAACCAGCGGTTTCAATGAACACACATTTCTTGGTAGAATCATGCAGGACTGAAATTTTTGATGTTTTTCTACTCCTCTCATGAGCCCAAACAAGTCTCTAAAAGCATGAGTTTGCAACTACTTTACTTTTGGAGAAAATTCAAAACATTCATTATTCAATAGAGCCCAATAGCAAAAATCAGGTTTTGAATGAAGAATCACATTTCTTGGTAGAATCATGCAGGATTGAAATTTTTGATGGTTTTTTACTCCTCTCAACAGCCCAAACAAGTTTCTAAAAGGATAAGTTTGCAACTACTTTACTTTTGGAGAAAATTCAAAACATTCATTATTCAATAGGGCCCAAACTATCAAAAACCAGCGGTTTCAATGAACACACATTTCTTGGTAGAATCATGCAGGACTGAAATTTTTGATGTTTTTCTACTCCTCTCATGAGCCCATACAAGTCTCTAAAAGCATGAGTTTGCAACTACTTTACTTTTGGAGAAAATTCAAAACATTCATTATTCAATAGAGCCCAATAGCAAAAATCAGGTTTTGAATGAAGAATCACATTTCTTGGTAGAATCATGCAGGATTGAAATTTTTGATGGTTTTTTACTCCTCTCAACAGCCCAAACAAGTTTCTAAAAGGATGAGTTTGCAACTACTTTACTTTTGGAGAAAATTCAAAACATTCATTATTCAATAGGGCCCAAACTATCAAAAACCAGCGGTTTCAATGAACACACATTTCTTGGTAGAATCATGCAGGACTGAAATTTTTGATGTTTTTCTACTCCTCTCATGAGCCCAAACAAGTCTCTAAAAGCATGAGTTTGCAACTACTTTACTTTTGGAGAAAATTCAAAACATTCATTATTCAATAGAGCCCAATAGCAAAAATCAGGTTTTGAATGAAGAATCACATTTCTTGGTAAAATCATGCAGGATTGAAATTTTTGATGGTTTTTTACTCCTCTCAACAGCCCAAACAAGTTTCTAAAAGGATGAGTTTGCAACTACTTTACTTTTGGAGAAAATTCAAAGCATTCATTATTCAATAGGGCCCAAACTATCAAAAACCAGCGGTTTCAATGAACACACATTTCTTGGTAGAATCATGCAGGACTGAAATTTTTGATGTTTTTCTACTCCTCTCATGAGCACAAACAAGTCTCTAAAAGCATGAGTTTGCAACTACTTTACTTTTGGAGAAAATTCAAAACATTCACTATTCAATAGAGCCCAATAGCAAAAATCAGGTTTTGAATGAAGAATCACATTTCTTGGTAGAATCATGCAGGATTGAAATTTTTGATGGTTTTTTACTCCTCTCAACAGCCCAAACAAGTTTCTAAAACGATGAGTTTGCAACTACTTTACTTTTGGAGAAAATTCAAAACATTCATTATTCAATAGGGCCCAAAATATCAAAAAACAGCGGTATGAATGAACACACATTTCTTGGTAGAATCGTGCAGGACTGAAATTTTTGATGTTTTTCTACTCCTCTCATGAGCCCAAACAAGTCTCTAAATGGATGAGTTTGCAACTACTTTACTTTTGGAGAAAATTCAAAACATTCATTATTCAATAGAGCCCAATAGCAAAAACCAGCGTTTTGAATGAAGAATCACATTTCTTGGTAGAATCATGCAGGATTGAAATTTTTGTTGGATTTTTACTTCTCTCAACAGCCCAAACAAGTTTCTAAAAGGATGAGTTTGCAACTACTTTACTTTTGGAGAAAATTCAAAACATTCATTATTCAATAGGGCCCAAACTATCAAAAACCAGCGGTTTGAATGAACACACATTTCTTGGTAGAATCATGCAGGACTGAAATTTTTGATGTTTTTCTACTCCTCTCATGAGCCCAAACAAGTCTCTAAAAGCATGAGTTTGCAACTACTTTACTTTTGGAGAAAATTCAAAACATTCATTATTCAATAGAGCCCAATAGCAAAAATCAGGTTTTGAATGAAGAATCACATTTCTTGGTAGAATCATGCAGGATTGAAATTTTTGATGGTTTTTTACTCCTCTCAACAGCCCAAACAAGTTTCTAAAAGGATGAGTTTGCAACTACTTTACTTTTGGAGAAAATTCAAAACATTCATTATTCAATAGGGCCCAAACTATCAAAAACCAGCGGTTTCAATGAACACACATTTCTTGGTAGAATCATGCAGGACTGAAATTTTTGATGTTTTTCTACTCCTCTCATGAGCCCAAACAAGTCTCTAAAAGCATGAGTTTGCAACTACTTTACTTTTGGAGAAAATTCAAAACATTCATTATTCAATAGAGCCCAATAGCAAAAATCAGGTTTTGAATGAAGAATCACATTTCTTGGTAAAATCATGCAGGATTGAAATTTTTGATGGTTTTTTACTCCTCTCAACAGCCCAAACAAGTTTCTAAAAGGATGAGTTTGCAACTACTTTACTTTTGGAGAAAATTCAAAACATTCATTATTCAATAGGGCCCAAACTATCAAAAACCAGCGGTTTCAATGAACACACATTTCTTGGTAGAATCATGCAGGACTGAAATTTTTGATGTTTTTCTACTCCTCTCATGAGCCCAAGCAAGTTTCTAAAAGCATGAGTTTGCAACTACTTTACTTTTGGAGAAAATTCAAAACATTCACTATTCAATAGAGCCCAATAGCAAAAATCAGGTTTTGAATGAAGAATCACATTTCTTGGTAAAATCATGCAGGATTGAAATTTTTGATGGTTTTTTACTCCTCTGAACAGCCCAAACAAGTTTCTAAAAGGATGAGTTTGCAACTACTTTACTTTTGGAGAAAATTCAAAACATTCATTATTCAATAGGGCCCAAACTATCAAAAACCAGCGGTTTCAATGAACACACATTTCTTGGTAGAATCGTGCAGGACTGAAATTTTTGATGTTTTTCTACTCCTCTCATGAGCCCAAACAAGTCTCTAAAAGCATGAGTTTGCAACTACTTTACTTTTGGAGAAAATTCAAAACATTCATTATTCAAAAGGGCCCAAACTATCAAAAACCAGCGGTTTCAATGAACACACATTTCTTGGTAGAATCGTGCAGGACTGAAATTTTTGTTGTTTTTCTACTCCTCTCATGAGCCCAAACAAGTCTCTAAAAGCATTATTTTGCAACTACTTTACTTTTGGAGAAAATTCAAAACATTCATTATTCAATAGCGCCCAATAGCAAAAATCAGGTTTTGAATGAAGAATCACATTTCTTGGTAGAATCATGCAGGATTGAAATTTTTGATGGTTTTTTACTCCTCTCAACAGCCCAAACAAGTTTCTAAAAGGATGAGTTTGCAACTACTTTACTTTTGGAGAAAATTCAAAACATTCATTATTCAATAGGGCCCAAAATATCAAAAACCAGCGGTTTCAATGAACACACATTTCTTGGTAGAATCGTGCAGGACTGAAATTTTTTGATGTTTTTCTACTCCTCTCATGAGCCCAAACAAGTCTCTAAAAGGATGAGTTTGCAACTACTTTACTTTTGGAGAAAATTCAAAACATTCATTATTCAATAGAGCCCAATAGCAAAAACCAGCGTTTTGAATGAAGAATCACATTTTTTGGTAGAATCATGCAGGATTGAAATTTTTGATGGTTTTTTACTCCTCTCAACAGCCCAAACAAGTTTCTAAAAGGATGAGTTTGCAACTACTTTACTTTTGGAGAAAATTCAAAACATTCATTATTCAATAGGGCCCAAACTATCAAAAACCAGCGGTTTCAATGAACACACATTTCTTGGTAGAATCGTGCAGGACTGAAATTTTTGATGTTTTTCTACTCCTCTCATGAGCCCAAACAAGTCTCTAAAAGCATGAGTTTGCAACTACTTTACTTTTGGAGAAAATTCAAAACATTCATTATTCAATAGCGCCCAATAGCAAAAATCAGGTTTTGAATGAAGAATCACATTTCTTGGTAGAATCATGCAGGATTGAAATTTTTGATGGTTTTTTACTCCTCTCAACAGCCCAAACAAGTTTCTAAAAGGATGAGTTTGCAACTACTTTACTTTTGGAGAAAATTCAAAACATTCATTATTCAATAGGGCCCAAACTATCAAAAACCAGCGGTTTCAATGAACACACATTTCTTGGTAGAATCATGCAGGACTGAAATTTTTGATGTTTTTCTACTCCTCTCATGAGCCCAAGCAAGTTTCTAAAAGCATGAGTTTGCAACTACTTTACTTTTGGAGAAAATTCAAAACATTCACTATTCAATAGAGCCCAATAGCAAAAATCAGGTTTTGAATGAAGAATCACATTTCTTGGTAAAATCATGCAGGATTGAAATTTTTGATGGTTTTTTACTCCTCTGAACAGCCCAAACAAGTTTCTAAAAGGATGAGTTTGCAACTACTTTACTTTTGGAGAAAATTCAAAACATTCATTATTCAATAGGGCCCAAACTATCAAAAACCAGCGGTTTCAATGAACACACATTTCTTGGTAGAATCGTGCAGGACTGAAATTTTTGATGTTTTTCTACTCCTCTCATGAGCCCAAACAAGTCTCTAAAAGCATGAGTTTGCAACTACTTTACTTTTGGAGAAAATTCAAAACATTCATTATTCAAAAGGGCCCAAACTATCAAAAACCAGCGGTTTCAATGAACACACATTTCTTGGTAGAATCGTGCAGGACTGAAATTTTTGATGTTTTTCTACTCCTCTCATGAGCCCAAACAAGTCTCTAAAAGCATTATTTTGCAACTACTTTACTTTTGGAGAAAATTCAAAACATTCATTATTCAATAGCGCCCAATAGCAAAAATCAGGTTTTGAATGAAGAATCACATTTCTTGGTAGAATCATGCAGGATTGAAATTTTTGATGGTTTTTTACTCCTCTCAACAGCCCAAACAAGTTTCTAAAAGGATGAGTTTGCAACTACTTTACTTTTGGAGAAAATTCAAAACATTCATTATTCAATAGGGCCCAAAATATCAAAAACCAGCGGTTTCAATGAACACACATTTCTTGGTAGAATCGTGCAGGACTGAAATTTTTTGATGTTTTTCTACTCCTCTCATGAGCCCAAACAAGTCTCTAAAAGGATGAGTTTGCAACTACTTTACTTTTGGAGAAAATTCAAAACATTCATTATTCAATAGAGCCCAATAGCAAAAACCAGCGTTTTGAATGAAGAATCACATTTTTTGGTAGAATCATGCAGGATTGAAATTTTTGATGGTTTTTTACTCCTCTCAACAGCCCAAACAAGTTTCTAAAAGGATGAGTTTGCAACTACTTTACTTTTGGAGAAAATTCAAAACATTCATTATTCAATAGGGCCCAAACTATCAAAAACCAGCGGTTTCAATGAACACACATTTCTTGGTAGAATCGTGCAGGACTGAAATTTTTGATGTTTTTCTACTCCTCTCATGAGCCCAAACAAGTCTCTAAAAGCATGAGTTTGCAACTACTTTACTTTTGGAGAAAATTCAAAACATTCATTATTCAATAGCGCCCAATAGCAAAAATCAGGTTTTGAATGAAGAATCACATTTCTTGGTAGAATCATGCAGGATTGAAATTTTTGATGGTTTTTTACTCCTCTCAACAGCCCAAACAAGTTTCTAAAAGGATGAGTTTGCAACTACTTTACTTTTGGAGAAAATTCAAAACATTCATTATTCAATAGGGCCCAAACTATCAAAAACCAGCGGTTTCAATGAACACACATTTCTTGGTAGAATCATGCAGGACTGAAATTTTTGATGTTTTTCTACTCCTCTCATGAGCCCAAACAAGTCTCTAAAAGCATGAGTTTGCAACTACTTTACTTTTGGAGAAAATTCAAAACATTCATTATTCAATAGAGCCCAATAGCAAAAACCAGCGTTTTGAATGAAGAATCACATTTCTTGGTAGAATCATGCAGGATTGAAATTTTTGATGGTTTTTTACTCCTCTCAACAGCCCAAACAAGTTTCTAAAAGGATGAGTTTGCAACTACTTTACTTTTGGAGAAAATTCAAAACATTCATTATTCAATAGGGCCCAAACTATCAAAAACCAGCGGTTTCAATGAACACACATTTCTTGGTAGAATCATGCAGGACTGAAATTTTTGATGTTTTTCTACTCCTCTCATGAGCCCAAACAAGTCTCTAAAAGCATGAGTTTGCAACTACTTTACTTTTGGAGAAAATTCAAAACATTCATTATTCAATAGCGCCCAATAGCAAAAATCAGGTTTTGAATGAAGAATCACATTTCTTGGTAGAATCATGCAGGATTGAAATTTTTGATGGTTTTTTACTCCTCTCAACAGCCCAAACAAGTTTCTAAAAGGATGAGTTTGCAACTACTTTACTTTTGGAGAAAATTCAAAACATTCATTATTCAATAGGGCCCAAACTATCAAAAACCAGCGGTTTCAATGAACACACATTTCTTGGTAGAATCATGCAGGACTGAAATTTTTGATGTTTTTCTACTCCTCTCATGAGCCCAAACAAGTCTCTAAAAGCATGAGTTTGCAACTACTTTACTTTTGGAGAAAATTCAAAACATTCATTATTCAATAGAGCCCAATAGCAAAAACCAGCGTTTTGAATGAAGAATCACATTTCTTGGTAGAATCATGCAGGATTGAAATTTTTGATGGTTTTTTACTCCTCTCAACAGCCCAAACAAGTTTCTAAAAGGATGAGTTTGCAACTACTTTACTTTTGGAGAAAATTCAAAACATTCATTATTCAATAGGGCCCAAACTATCAAAAACCAGCGGTTTCAATGAACACACATTTCTTGGTAGAATCATGCAGGACTGAAATTTTTGATGTTTTTCTACTCCTCTCATGAGCCCAAACAAGTCTCTAAAAGCATGAGTTTGCAACTACTTTACTTTTGGAGAAAATTCAAAACATTCATTATTCAATAGAGCCCAATAGCAAAAATCAGGTTTTGAATGAAGAATCACATTTCTTGGTAGAATCATGCAGGATTGAAATTTTTGATGGTTTTTTACTCCTCTCAACAGCCCAAACAAGTTTCTAAAAGGATGAGTTTGCAACTACTTTACTTTTGGAGAAAATTCAAAACATTCATTATTCAATAGGGCCCAAACTATCAAAAACCAGCGGTTTCAATGAACACACATTTCTTGGTAGAATCATGCAGGACTGAAATTTTTGATGTTTTTCTACTCCTCTCATGAGCCCAAACAAGTCTCTAAAAGCATGAGTTTGCAACTACTTTACTTTTGGAGAAAATTCAAAACATTCATTATTCAATAGAGCCCAATAGCAAAAATCAGGTTTTGAATGAAGAATCACATTTCTTGGTAAAATCATGCAGGATTGAAATTTTTGATGGTTTTTTACTCCTCTCAACAGCCCAAACAAGTTTCTAAAAGGATGAGTTTGCAACTACTTTACTTTTGGAGAAAATTCAAAACATTCATTATTCAATAGGGCCCAAACTATCAAAAACCAGCGGTTTCAATGAACACACATTTCTTGGTAGAATCATGCAGGACTGAAATTTTTGATGTTTTTCTACTCCTCTCATGAGCCCAAACAAGTCTCTAAAAGCATGAGTTTGCAACTACTTTACTTTTGGAGAAAATTCAAAACATTCATTATTCAATAGAGCCCAATAGCAAAAACCAGCGTTTTGAATGAAGAATCACATTTCTTGGTAGAATCATGCAGGATTGAAATTTTTGATGGTTTTTTACTCCTCTCAAAAGCCCAAACAAGTTTCTAAAAGGATGAGTTTGCAACTACTTTACTTTTGGAGAAAATTCAAAACATTCATTATTCAATAGGGCCCAAACTATCAAAAACCAGCGGTTTCAATGAACACACATTTCTTGGTAGAATCATGCAGGACTGAAATTTTTGATGTTTTTCTACTCCTCTCATGAGCCCAAACAAGTCTCTAAAAGCATGAGTTTGCAACTACTTTACTTTTGGAGAAAATTCAAAACATTCATTATTCAATAGAGCCCAATAGCAAAAATCAGGTTTTGAATGAAGAATCACATTTCTTGGTAGAATCATGCAGGATTGAAATTTTTGATGGTTTTTTACTCCTCTCAACAGCCCAAACAAGTTTCTAAAAGGATGAGTTTGCAACTACTTTACTTTTGGAGAAAATTCAAAACATTCATTATTCAATAGGGCCCAAACTATCAAAAACCAGCGGTTTCAATGAACACACATTTCTTGGTAGAATCATGCAGGACTGAAATTTTTGATGTTTTTCTACTCCTCTCATGAGCCCAAACAAGTCTCTAAAAGCATGAGTTTGCAACTACTTTACTTTTGGAGAAAATTCAAAACATTCATTATTCAATAGAGCCCAATAGCAAAAATCAGGTTTTGAATGAAGAATCACATTTCTTGGTAAAATCATGCAGGATTGAAATTTTTGATGGTTTTTTACTCCTCTCAACAGCCCAAACAAGTTTCTAAAAGGATGAGTTTGCAACTACTTTACTTTTGGAGAAAATTCAAAACATTCATTATTCAATAGGGCCCAAACTATCAAAAACCAGCGGTTTCAATGAACACACATTTCTTGGTAGAATCATGCAGGACTGAAATTTTTGATGTTTTTCTACTCCTCTCATGAGCCCAAGCAAGTTTCTAAAAGCATGAGTTTGCAACTACTTTACTTTTGGAGAAAATTCAACACATTCACTATTCAATAGAGCCCAATAGCAAAAATCAGGTTTTGAATGAAGAATCACATTTCTTGGTAAAATCATGCAGGATTGAAATTTTTGATGGTTTTTTACTCCTCTGAACAGCCCAAACAAGTTTCTAAAAGGATGAGTTTGCAACTACTTTACTTTTGGAGAAAATTCAAAACATTCATTATTCAATAGGGCCCAAACTATCAAAAACCAGCGGTTTCAATGAACACACATTTCTTGGTAGAATCGTGCAGGACTGAAATTTTTGATGTTTTTCTACTCCTCTCATGAGCCCAAACAAGTCTGTAAAAGCATGAGTTTGCAACTACTTTACTTTTGGAGAAAATTCAAAACATTCATTATTCAAAAGGGCCCAAACTATCAAAAACCAGCGGTTTCAATGAACACACATTTCTTGGTAGAATCGTGCAGGACTGAAATTTTTGATGTTTTTCTACTCCTCTCATGAGCCCAAACAAGTCTCTAAAAGCATGAGTTTGCAACTACTTTACTTTTGGAGAAAATTCAAAACATTCATTATTCAATAGCGCCCAATAGCAAAAATCAGGTTTTGAATGAAGAATCACATTTCTTGGTAGAATCATGCAGGATTGAAATTTTTGATGGTTTTTTACTCCTCTCAACAGCCCAAACAAGTTTCTAAAAGGATGAGTTTGCAACTACTTTACTTTTGGAGAAAATTCAAAACATTCATTATTCAATAGGGCCCAAACTATCAAAAACCAGCGGTTTCAATGAACACACATTTCTTGATAGAATCGTGCAGGACTGAAATTTTTGATGTTTTTCTACTCCTCTCATGAGCCCAAACAAGTCTCTAAAAGGATGAGTTTGCAACTACTTTACTTTTGGAGAAAATTCAAAACATTCATTATTCAATAGAGCCCAATAGCAAAAACCAGCGTTTTGAATGAAGAATCACATTTTTTGGTAGAATCATGCAGGTTTGAAATTTTTGATGGTTTTTTACTCCTCTCAACAGCCCAAACAAGTTTCTAAAAGGATGAGTTTGCAACTACTTTACTTTTGGAGAAAATTCAAAACATTCATTATTCAATAGGGCCCAAACTATCAAAAACCAGCGGTTTCAATGAACACACATTTCTTGGTAGAATCGTGCAGGACTGAAATTTTTGATGTTTTTCTACTCCTCTCATGAGCCCAAACAAGTCTCTAAAAGCATGAGTTTGCAACTACTTTACTTTTGGAGAAAATTCAAAACATTCATTATTCAATAGAGCCCAATAGCAAAAATCAGGTTTTGAATGAAGAATCACATTTCTTGGTAGAATCATGCAGGATTGAAATTTTTGATGGTTTTGTACTCCTCTCAACAGCCCAAACAAGTTTCTAAAAGGATGAGTTTGCAACTACTTTACTTTTGGAGAAAATTCAAAACATTCATTATTCAATAGGGCCCAAAATATCAAAAACCAGCGGTTTGAATGAACACACATTTCTTGGTAGAATCGTGCAGGACTGAAATTTTTGATGTTTTTCTACTCCTCTCATGAGCCCAAACAAGTCTCTAAAAGGATGAGTTTGCAACTACTTTACTTTTGGAGAAAATTCAAAACATTCATTATTCAATAGAGCCCAATAGCAAAAACCAGCGTTTTGAATGAAGAATCACATTTCTTGGTAGATTCATGCAGGATTACAATTTTTGATGGTTTTTTACTCCTCTCAACAGCCCAAACAAGTTTCTAAAAGGATGAGTTTCCAACTACTTTACTTTTGGAGAAAATTCAAAACATTCATTATTCAATAGGGCCCAAACTATCAAAAACCAGCGGTTTCAATGAACACACATTTCTTGGTAGAATCATGCAGGACTGAAATTTTTGATGTTTTTCTACTCCTCTCATGAGCCCAAACAAGTCTCTAAAAGCATGAGTTTGCAACTACTTTACTTTTGGAGAAAATTCAAAACATTCATTATTCAATAGAGCCCAATAGCAAAAATCAGGTTTTGAATGAAGAATCACATTTCTTGGTAGAATCATGCAGGATTGAAATTTTTGATGGTTTTTTACTCCTCTCAACAGCCCAAACAAGTTTCTAAAAGGATGAGTTTGCAACTACTTTACTTTTGGAGAAAATTCAAAACATTCATTATTCAATAGGGCCCAAAATATCCAAAACCAGCGGTTTGAATGAACACACATTTCTTGGTAGAATCGTGCAGGACTGAAATTTTTGATGTTTTTCTACTCCTCTCATGAGCCCAAACAAGTCTCTAAAAGCATGAGTTTGCAACTACTTTACTTTTGGAGAAAATTCAAAACATTGACTTTTCACTGGAGCCCAATAGCAAAAATCAGGTTTTGAATGAAGAATCACATTTCTTGGTAGAATCATGCTGCATTGAAATTTTTGATGGTTTTTTACTCCTCTCAACAGCCCAAACAAGTTTCTAAAAGGATGAGTTTGCAACTACTTTACTTTTGGAGAAAATTCAAAACATTCATTATTCAATAGGGCCCAAACTATCAAAAACCAGCGGTTTAAATGAACACACATTTCTTGGTAGAATCATGCAGGACTGAAATTTTTGATGTTTTTCTACTCCTCTCATGAGCCCAAACAAGTCTCTAAAAGCATGAGTTTGCAACTACTTTACTTTTGGAGAAAATTCAAAACATTCATTATTCAATAGAGCCCAATAGCAAAAATCAGGTTTTGAATGAAGATTCACATTTCTTGGTAGAATCATGCAGGATTGAAATTTTTGATGGTTTTTTACTCCTCTCAACAGCCCAAACAAGTTTCTAAAAGGATGAGTTTGCAACTACTTTACTTTTGGAGAAAATTCAAAACATTCATTATTCAATAGGGCCCAAACTATCAAAAACCAGCGGTTTCAATGAACACACATTTCTTGGTAGAATCATGCAGGACTGAAATTTTTGATGTTTTTCTACTCCTCTCATGAGCCCAAACAAGTCTCTAAAAGCATGAGTTTGCAACTACTTTACTTTTGGAGAAAATTCAAAACATTCATTATTCAATAGAGCCCAATAGCAAAAATCAGGTTTTGAATGAAGAATCACATTTCTTGGTAGAATCATGCAGGATTGAAATTTTTGATGGTTTTTTACTCCTCTCAACAGCCCAAACAAGTTTCTAAAAGGATAAGTTTGCAACTACTTTACTTTTGGAGAAAATTCAAAACATTCATTATTCAATAGGGCCCAAACTATCAAAAACCAGCGGTTTCAATGAACACACATTTCTTGGTAGAATCGTGCAGGACTGAAATTTTTGATGTTTTTCTACTCCTCTCATGAGCCCAAACAAGTCTCTAAAAGCATGAGTTTGCAACTACTTTACTTTTGGAGAAAATTCAAAACATTCATTATTCAAAAGGGCCCAAACTATCAAAAACCAGCGGTTTCAATGAACACACATTTCTTGGTAGAATCGTGCAGGACTGAAATTTTTGATGTTTTTCTACTCCTCTCATGAGCCCAAACAAGTCTCTAAAAGCATTATTTTGCAACTACTTTACTTTTGGAGAAAATTCAAAACATTCATTATTCAATAGCGCCCAATAGCAAAAATCAGGTTTTGAATGAAGAATCACATTTCTTGGTAGAATCATGCAGGATTGAAATTTTTGATGGTTTTTTACTCCTCTCAACAGCCCAAACAAGTTTCTAAAAGGATGAGTTTGCAACTACTTTACTTTTGGAGAAAATTCAAAACATTCATTATTCAATAGGGCCCAAAATATCAAAAACCAGCGGTTTCAATGAACACACATTTCTTGGTAGAATCGTGCAGGACTGAAATTTTTTGATGTTTTTCTACTCCTCTCATGAGCCCAAACAAGTCTCTAAAAGGATGAGTTTGCAACTACTTTACTTTTGGAGAAAATTCAAAACATTCATTATTCAATAGAGCCCAATAGCAAAAACCAGCGTTTTGAATGAAGAATCACATTTTTTGGTAGAATCATGCAGGATTGAAATTTTTGATGGTTTTTTACTCCTCTCAACAGCCCAAACAAGTTTCTAAAAGGATGAGTTTGCAACTACTTTACTTTTGGAGAAAATTCAAAACATTCATTATTCAATAGGGCCCAAACTATCAAAAACCAGCGGTTTCAATGAACACACATTTCTTGGTAGAATCGTGCAGGACTGAAATTTTTGATGTTTTTCTACTCCTCTCATGAGCCCAAACAAGTCTCTAAAAGCATGAGTTTGCAACTACTTTACTTTTGGAGAAAATTCAAAACATTCATTATTCAATAGCGCCCAATAGCAAAAATCAGGTTTTGAATGAAGAATCACATTTCTTGGTAGAATCATGCAGGATTGAAATTTTTGATGGTTTTTTACTCCTCTCAACAGCCCAAACAAGTTTCTAAAAGGATGAGTTTGCAACTACTTTACTTTTGGAGAAAATTCAAAACATTCATTATTCAATAGGGCCCAAACTATCAAAAACCAGCGGTTTCAATGAACACACATTTCTTGGTAGAATCATGCAGGACTGAAATTTTTGATGTTTTTCTACTCCTCTCATGAGCCCAAACAAGTCTCTAAAAGCATGAGTTTGCAACTACTTTACTTTTGGAGAAAATTCAAAACATTCATTATTCAATAGAGCCCAATAGCAAAAACCAGCGTTTTGAATGAAGAATCACATTTCTTGGTAGAATCATGCAGGATTGAAATTTTTGATGGTTTTTTACTCCTCTCAACAGCCCAAACAAGTTTCTAAAAGGATGAGTTTGCAACTACTTTACTTTTGGAGAAAATTCAAAACATTCATTATTCAATAGGGCCCAAACTATCAAAAACCAGCGGTTTCAATGAACACACATTTCTTGGTATAATCATGCAGGACTGAAATTTTTGATGTTTTTCTACACCTCTCATGAGCCCAAACAAGTCTCTAAAAGCATGAGTTTGCAACTACTTTACTTTTGGAGAAAATTCAAAACATTCATTATTCAATAGCGCCCAATAGCAAAAATCAGGTTTTGAATGAAGAATCACATTTCTTGGTAGAATCATGCAGGATTGAAATTTTTGATGGTTTTTTACTCCTCTCAACAGCCCAAACAAGTTTCTAAAAGGATGAGTTTGCAACTACTTTACTTTTGGAGAAAATTCAAAACATTCATTATTCAATAGGGCCCAAACTATCAAAAACCAGCGGTTTCAATGAACACACATTTCTTGGTAGAATCATGCAGGACTGAAATTTTTGATGTTTTTCTACTCCTCTCATGAGCCCAAACAAGTCTCTAAAAGCATGAGTTTGCAACTACTTTACTTTTGGAGAAAATTCAAAACATTCATTATTCAATAGAGCCCAATAGCAAAAACCAGCGTTTTGAATGAAGAATCACATTTCTTGGTAGAATCATGCAGGATTGAAATTTTTGATGGTTTTTTACTCCTCTCAACAGCCCAAACAAGTTTCTAAAAGGATGAGTTTGCAACTACTTTACTTTTGGAGAAAATTCAAAACATTCATTATTCAATAGGGCCCAAACTATCAAAAACCAGCGGTTTCAATGAACACACATTTCTTGGTAGAATCATGCAGGACTGAAATTTTTGATGTTTTTCTACTCCTCTCATGAGCCCAAACAAGTCTCTAAAAGCATGAGTTTGCAACTACTTTACTTTTGGAGAAAATTCAAAACATTCATTATTCAATAGAGCCCAATAGCAAAAATCAGGTTTTGAATGAAGAATCACATTTCTTGGTAGAATCATGCAGGATTGAAATTTTTGATGGTTTTTTACTCCTCTCAACAGCCCAAACAAGTTTCTAAAAGGATGAGTTTGCAACTACTTTACTTTTGGAGAAAATTCAAAACATTCATTATTCAATAGGGCCCAAACTATCAAAAACCAGCGGTTTCAATGAACACACATTTCTTGGTAGAATCATGCAGGACTGAAATTTTTGATGTTTTTCTACTCCTCTCATGAGCCCAAACAAGTCTCTAAAAGCATGAGTTTGCAACTACTTTACTTTTGGAGAAAATTCAAAACATTCATTATTCAATAGAGCCCAATAGCAAAAATCAGGTTTTGAATGAAGAATCACATTTCTTGGTAAAATCATGCAGGATTGAAATTTTTGATGGTTTTTTACTCCTCTCAACAGCCCAAACAAGTTTCTAAAAGGATGAGTTTGCAACTACTTTACTTTTGGAGAAAATTCAAAACATTCATTATTCAATAGGGCCCAAACTATCAAAAACCAGCGGTTTCAATGAACACACATTTCTTGGTAGAATCATGCAGGACTGAAATTTTTGATGTTTTTCTACTCCTCTCATGAGCCCAAACAAGTCTCTAAAAGCATGAGTTTGCAACTACTTTACTTTTGGAGAAAATTCAAAACATTCATTATTCAATAGAGCCCAATAGCAAAAACCAGCGTTTTGAATGAAGAATCACATTTCTTGGTAGAATCATGCAGGATTGAAATTTTTGATGGTTTTTTACTCCTCTCAAAAGCCCAAACAAGTTTCTAAAAGGATGAGTTTGCAACTACTTTACTTTTGGAGAAAATTCAAAACATTCATTATTCAATAGGGCCCAAACTATCAAAAACCAGCGGTTTCAATGAACACACATTTCTTGGTAGAATCATGCAGGACTGAAATTTTTGATGTTTTTCTACTCCTCTCATGAGCCCAAACAAGTCTCTAAAAGCATGAGTTTGCAACTACTTTACTTTTGGAGAAAATTCAAAACATTCATTATTCAATAGAGCCCAATAGCAAAAATCAGGTTTTGAATGAAGAATCACATTTCTTGGTAGAATCATGCAGGATTGAAATTTTTGATGGTTTTTTACTCCTCTCAACAGCCCAAACAAGTTTCTAAAAGGATGAGTTTGCAACTACTTTACTTTTGGAGAAAATTCAAAACATTCATTATTCAATAGGGCCCAAACTATCAAAAACCAGCGGTTTCAATGAACACACATTTCTTGGTAGAATCATGCAGGACTGAAATTTTTGATGTTTTTCTACTCCTCTCATGAGCCCAAACAAGTCTCTAAAAGCATGAGTTTGCAACTACTTTACTTTTGGAGAAAATTCAAAACATTCATTATTCAATAGAGCCCAATAGCAAAAATCAGGTTTTGAATGAAGAATCACATTTCTTGGTAAAATCATGCAGGATTGAAATTTTTGATGGTTTTTTACTCCTCTCAACAGCCCAAACAAGTTTCTAAAAGGATGAGTTTGCAACTACTTTACTTTTGGAGAAAATTCAAAACATTCATTATTCAATAGGGCCCAAACTATCAAAAACCAGCGGTTTCAATGAACACACATTTCTTGGTAGAATCATGCAGGACTGAAATTTTTGATGTTTTTCTACTCCTCTCATGAGCCCAAACAAGTCTCTAAAAGCATGAGTTTGCAACTACTTTACTTTTGGAGAAAATTCAAAACATTCATTATTCAATAGAGCCCAATAGCAAAAATCAGGTTTTGAATGAAGAATCACATTTCTTGGTAGAATCATGCAGGATTGAAATTTTTGATGGTTTTTTACTCCTCTCAACAGCCCAAACAAGTTTCTAAAACGATGAGTTTGCAACTACTTTACTTTTGGAGAAAATTCAAAACATTCATTATTCAATAGGGCCCAAAATATCAAAAAACAGCGGTATGAATGAACACACATTTCTTGGTAGAATCGTGCAGGACTGAAATTTTTGATGTTTTTCTACTCCTCTCATGAGCCCAAACAAGTCTCTAAATGGATGAGTTTGCAACTACTTTACTTTTGGAGAAAATTCAAAACATTCATTATTCAATAGAGCCCAATAGCAAAAACCAGCGTTTTGAATGAAGAATCACATTTCTTGGTAGAATCATGCAGGATTGAAATTTTTGATGGATTTTTACTTCTCTCAACAGCCCAAACAAGTTTCTAAAAGGATGAGTTTGCAACTACTTTACTTTTGGAGAAAATTCAAAACATTCATTATTCAATAGGGCCCAAACTATCAAAAACCAGCGGTTTGAATGAACACACATTTCTTGGTAGAATCATGCAGGACTGAAATTTTTGATGTTTTTCTACTCCTCTCATGAGCCCAAACAAGTCTCTAAAAGCATGAGTTTGCAACTACTTTACTTTTGGAGAAAATTCAAAACATTCATTATTCAATAGAGCCCAATAGCAAAAATCAGGTTTTGAATGAAGAATCACATTTCTTGGTAGAATCATGCAGGATTGAAATTTTTGATGGTTTTTTACTCCTCTCAACAGCCCAAACAAGTTTCTAAAAGGATGAGTTTGCAACTACTTTACTTTTGGAGAAAATTCAAAACATTCATTATTCAATAGGGCCCAAACTATCAAAAACCAGCGGTTTCAATGAACACACATTTCTTGGTAGAATCATGCAGGACTGAAATTTTTGATGTTTTTCTACTCCTCTCATGAGCCCAAACAAGTCTCTAAAAGCATGAGTTTGCAACTACTTTACTTTTGGAGAAAATTCAAAACATTCATTATTCAATAGAGCCCAATAGCAAAAATCAGGTTTTGAATGAAGAATCACATTTCTTGGTAAAATCATGCAGGATTGAAATTTTTGATGGTTTTTTACTCCTCTCAACAGCCCAAACAAGTTTCTAAAAGGATGAGTTTGCAACTACTTTACTTTTGGAGAAAATTCAAAACATTCATTATTCAATAGGGCCCAAACTATCAAAAACCAGCGGTTTCAATGAACACACATTTCTTGGTAGAATCATGCAGGACTGAAATTTTTGATGTTTTTCTACTCCTCTCATGAGCCCAAGCAAGTTTCTAAAAGCATGAGTTTGCAACTACTTTACTTTTGGAGAAAATTCAAAACATTCACTATTCAATAGAGCCCAATAGCAAAAATCAGGTTTTGAATGAAGAATCACATTTCTTGGTAAAATCATGCAGGATTGAAATTTTTGATGGTTTTTTACTCCTCTGAACAGCCCAAACAAGTTTCTAAAAGGATGAGTTTGCAACTACTTTACTTTTGGAGAAAATTCAAAACATTCATTATTCAATAGGGCCCAAAATATCAAAAAACAGCGGTATGAATGAACACACATTTCTTGGTAGAATCGTGCAGGACTGAAATTTTTGATGTTTTTCTACTCCTCTCATGAGCCCAAACAAGTCTCTAAATGGATGAGTTTGCAACTACTTTACTTTTGGAGAAAATTCAAAACATTCATTATTCAATAGAGCCCAATAGCAAAAACCAGCGTTTTGAATGAAGAATCACATTTCTTGGTAGAATCATGCAGGATTGAAATTTTTGATGGTTTTTTACTCCTCTCAACAGCCCAAACAAGTTTCTAAAAGGATGAGTTTGCAACTACTTTACTTTTGGAGAAAATTCAAAACATTCATTATTCAATAGGGCCCAAACTATCAAAAACCAGCGGTTTCAATGAACACACATTTCTTGGTAGAATCATGCAGGACTGAAATTTTTGATGTTTTTCTACTCCTCTCATGAGCCCAAACAAGTCTCTAAAAGCATGAGTTTGCAACTACTTTACTTTTGGAGAAAATTCAAAACATTCATTATTCAATAGAGCCCAATAGCAAAAATCAGGTTTTGAATGAAGAATCACATTTCTTGGTAAAATCATGCAGGATTGAAATTTTTGATGGTTTTTTACTCCTCTCAACAGCCCAAACAAGTTTCTAAAAGGATGAGTTTGCAACTACTTTACTTTTGGAGAAAATTCAAAACATTCATTATTCAATAGGGCCCAAACTATCAAAAACCAGCGGTTTCAATGAACACACATTTCTTGGTAGAATCATGCAGGACTGAAATTTTTGATGTTTTTCTACTCCTCTCATGAGCCCAAACAAGTCTCTAAAAGCATGAGTTTGCAACTACTTTACTTTTGGAGAAAATTCAAAACATTCATTATTCAATAGAGCCCAATAGCAAAAATCAGGTTTTGAATGAAGAATCACATTTCTTGGTAGAATCATGCAGGATTGAAATTTTTGATGGTTTTTTACTCCTCTCAACAGCCCAAACAAGTTTCTAAAACGATGAGTTTGCAACTACTTTACTTTTGGAGAAAATTCAAAACATTCATTATTCAATAGGGCCCAAAATATCAAAAAACAGCGGTATGAATGAACACACATTTCTTGGTAGAATCGTGCAGGACTGAAATTTTTGATGTTTTTCTACTCCTCTCATGAGCCCAAACAAGTCTCTAAATGGATGAGTTTGCAACTACTTTACTTTTGGAGAAAATTCAAAACATTCATTATTCAATAGAGCCCAATAGCAAAAACCAGCGTTTTGAATGAAGAATCACATTTCTTGGTAGAATCATGCAGGATTGAAATTTTTGATGGATTTTTACTTCTCTCAACAGCCCAAACAAGTTTCTAAAAGGATGAGTTTGCAACTACTTTACTTTTGGAGAAAATTCAAAACATTCATTATTCAATAGGGCCCAAACTATCAAAAACCAGCGGTTTGAATGAACACACATTTCTTGGTAGAATCATGCAGGACTGAAATTTTTGATGTTTTTCTACTCCTCTCATGAGCCCAAACAAGTCTCTAAAAGCATGAGTTTGCAACTACTTTACTTTTGGAGAAAATTCAAAACATTCATTATTCAATAGAGCCCAATAGCAAAAATCAGGTTTTGAATGAAGAATCACATTTCTTGGTAGAATCATGCAGGATTGAAATTTTTGATGGTTTTTTACTCCTCTCAACAGCCCAAACAAGTTTCTAAAAGGATGAGTTTGCAACTACTTTACTTTTGGAGAAAATTCAAAACATTCATTATTCAATAGGGCCCAAACTATCAAAAACCAGCGGTTTCAATGAACACACATTTCTTGGTAGAATCATGCAGGACTGAAATTTTTGATGTTTTTCTACTCCTCTCATGAGCCCAAACAAGTCTCTAAAAGCATGAGTTTGCAACTACTTTACTTTTGGAGAAAATTCAAAACATTCATTATTCAATAGAGCCCAATAGCAAAAATCAGGTTTTGAATGAAGAATCACATTTCTTGGTAAAATCATGCAGGATTGAAATTTTTGATGGTTTTTTACTCCTCTCAACAGCCCAAACAAGTTTCTAAAAGGATGAGTTTGCAACTACTTTACTTTTGGAGAAAATTCAAAACATTCATTATTCAATAGGGCCCAAACTATCAAAAACCAGCGGTTCCAATGAACACACATTTCTTGGTAGAATCATGCAGGACTGAAATTTTTGATGTTTTTCTACTCCTCTCATGAGCCCAAGCAAGTTTCTAAAAGCATGAGTTTGCAACTACTTTACTTTTGGAGAAAATTCAAAACATTCACTATTCAATAGAGCCCAATAGCAAAAATCAGGTTTTGAATGAAGAATCACATTTCTTGGTAAAATCATGCAGGATTGAAATTTTTGATGGTTTTTTACTCCTCTGAACAGCCCAAACAAGTTTCTAAAAGGATGAGTTTGCAACTACTTTACTTTTGGAGAAAATTCAAAACATTCATTATTCAATAGGGCCCAAACTATCAAAAACCAGCGGTTTCAATGAACACACATTTCTTGGTAGAATCGTGCAGGACTGAAATTTTTGATGTTTTTCTACTCCTCTCATGAGCCCAAACAAGTCTCTAAAAGCATGAGTTTGCAACTACTTTACTTTTGGAGAAAATTCAAAACATTCATTATTCAAAAGGGCCCAAACTATCAAAAACCAGCGGTTTCAATGAACACACATTTCTTGGTAGAATCGTGCAGGACTGAAATTTTTGATGTTTTTCTACTCCTCTCATGAGCCCAAACAAGTCTCTAAAAGCATGATTTTGCAACTACTTTACTTTTGGAGAAAATTCAAAACATTCATTATTCAATAGCGCCCAATAGCAAAAATCAGGTTTTGAATGAAGAATCACATTTCTTGGTAGAATCATGCAGGATTGAAATTTTTGATGGTTTTTTACTCCTCTCAACAGCCCAAACAAGTTTCTAAAAGGATGAGTTTGCAACTACTTTACTTTTGGAGAAAATTCAAAACATTCATTATTCAATAGGGCCCAAAATATCAAAAACCAGCGGTTTGAATGAACACACATTTCTTGGTAGAATCGTGCAGGACTGAAATTTTTGATGTTTTTCTACTCCTCTCATGAGCCCAAACAAGTCTCTAAAAGGATGAGTTTGCAACTACTTTACTTTTGGAGAAAATTCAAAACATTCATTATTCAATAGAGCCCAATAGCAGAAACCAGCGTTTTGAATGAAGAATCACATTTTTTGGTAGAATCATGCAGGATTGAAATTTTTGATGGTTTTTTACTCCTCTCAACAGCCCAAACAAGTTTCTAAAAGGATGAGTTTGCAACTACTTTACTTTTGGAGAAAATTCAAAACATTCATTATTCAATAGGGCCCAAACTATCAAAAACCAGCGGTTTCAATGAACACACATTTCTTGATAGAATCGTGCAGGACTGAAATTTTTGATGTTTTTCTACTCCTCTCATGAGCCCAAACAAGTCTCTAAAAGCATGAGTTTGCAACTACTTTACTTTTGGAGAAAATTCAAAACATTCATTATTCAATAGCGCCCAATAGCAAAAATCAGGTTTTGAATGAAGAATCACATTTCTTGGTAGAATCATGCAGGATTGAAATTTTTGATGGTTTTTTACTCCTCTCAACAGCCCAAACAAGTTTCTAAAAGGATGAGTTTGCAACTACTTTACTTTTGGAGAAAATTCAAAACATTCATTATTCAATAGGGCCCAAACTATCAAAAACCAGCGGTTTCAATGAACACACATTTCTTGGTAGAATCATGCAGGACTGAAATTTTTGATGTTTTTCTACTCCTCTCATGAGCCCAAACAAGTCTCTAAAAGCATGAGTTTGCAACTACTTTACTTTTGGAGAAAATTCAAAACATTCATTATTCAATAGAGCCCAATAGCAAAAACCAGCGTTTTGAATGAAGAATCACATTTCTTGGTAGAATCATGCAGGATTGAAATTTTTGATGGTTTTTTACTCCTCTCAACAGCCCAAACAAGTTTCTAAAAGGATGAGTTTGCAACTACTTTACTTTTGGAGAAAATTCAAAACATTCATTATTCAATAGGGCCCAAACTATCAAAAACCAGCGGTTTCAATGAACACACATTTCTTGGTAGAATCATGCAGGACTGAAATTTTTGATGTTTTTCTACTCCTCTCATGAGCCCAAACAAGTCTCTAAAAGCATGAGTTTGCAACTACTTTACTTTTGGAGAAAATTCAAAACATTCATTATTCAATAGAGCCCAATAGCAAAAATCAGGTTTTGAATGAAGAATCACATTTCTTGGTAGAATCATGCAGGATTGAAATTTTTGATGGTTTTTTACTCCTCTCAACAGCCCAAACAAGTTTCTAAAAGGATGAGTTTGCAACTACTTTACTTTTGGAGAAAATTCAAAACATTCATTATTCAATAGGGCCCAAACTATCAAAAACCAGCGGTTTCAATGAACACACATTTCTTGGTAGAATCATGCAGGACTGAAATTTTTGATGTTTTTCTACTCCTCTCATGAGCCCAAACAAGTCTCTAAAAGCATGAGTTTGCAACTACTTTACTTTTGGAGAAAATTCAAAACATTCATTATTCAATAGAGCCCAATAGCAAAAATCAGGTTTTGAATGAAGAATCACATTTCTTGGTAAAATCATGCAGGATTGAAATTTTTGATGGTTTTTTACTCCTCTCAACAGCCCAAACAAGTTTCTAAAAGGATGAGTTTGCAACTACTTTACTTTTGGAGAAAATTCAAAACATTCATTATTCAATAGGGCCCAAACTATCAAAAACCAGCGGTTTCAATGAACACACATTTCTTGGTAGAATCATGCAGGACTGAAATTTTTGATGTTTTTCTACTCCTCTCATGAGCCCAAACAAGTCTCTAAAAGCATGAGTTTGCAACTACTTTACTTTTGGAGAAAATTCAAAACATTCATTATTCAATAGAGCCCAATAGCAAAAACCAGCGTTTTGAATGAAGAATCACATTTCTTGGTAGAATCATGCAGGATTGAAATTTTTGATGGTTTTTTACTCCTCTCAACAGCCCAAACAAGTTTCTAAAAGGATGAGTTTGCAACTACTTTACTTTTGGAGAAAATTCAAAACATTCATTATTCAATAGGGCCCAAACTATCAAAAACCAGCGGTTTCAATGAACACACATTTCTTGGTAGAATCATGCAGGACTGAAATTTTTGATGTTTTTCTACTCCTCTCATGAGCCCAAACAAGTCTCTAAAAGCATGAGTTTGCAACTACTTTACTTTTGGAGAAAATTCAAAACATTCATTATTCAATAGAGCCCAATAGCAAAAATCAGGTTTTGAATGAAGAATCACATTTCTTGGTAAAATCATGCAGGATTGAAATTTTTGATGGTTTTTTACTCCTCTCAACAGCCCAAACAAGTTTCTAAAAGGATGAGTTTGCAACTACTTTACTTTTGGAGAAAATTCAAAACATTCATTATTCAATAGGGCCCAAACTATCAAAAACCAGCGGTTTCAATGAACACACATTTCTTGGTAGAATCATGCAGGACTGAAATTTTTGATGTTTTTCTACTCCTCTCATGAGCCCAAGCAAGTTTCTAAAAGCATGAGTTTGCAACTACTTTACTTTTGGAGAAAATTCAACACATTCACTATTCAATAGAGCCCAATAGCAAAAATCAGGTTTTGAATGAAGAATCACATTTCTTGGTAAAATCATGCAGGATTGAAATTTTTGATGGTTTTTTACTCCTCTGAACAGCCCAAACAAGTTTCTAAAAGGATGAGTTTGCAACTACTTTACTTTTGGAGAAAATTCAAAACATTCATTATTCAATAGGGCCCAAACTATCAAAAACCAGCGGTTTCAATGAACACACATTTCTTGGTAGAATCGTGCAGGACTGAAATTTTTGATGTTTTTCTACTCCTCTCATGAGCCCAAACAAGTCTGTAAAAGCATGAGTTTGCAACTACTTTACTTTTGGAGAAAATTCAAAACATTCATTATTCAAAAGGGCCCAAACTATCAAAAACCAGCGGTTTCAATGAACACACATTTCTTGGTAGAATCGTGCAGGACTGAAATTTTTGATGTTTTTCTACTCCTCTCATGAGCCCAAACAAGTCTCTAAAAGCATGAGTTTGCAACTACTTTACTTTTGGAGAAAATTCAAAACATTCATTATTCAATAGCGCCCAATAGCAAAAATCAGGTTTTGAATGAAGAATCACATTTCTTGGTAGAATCATGCAGGATTGAAATTTTTGATGGTTTTTTACTCCTCTCAACAGCCCAAACAAGTTTCTAAAAGGATGAGTTTGCAACTACTTTACTTTTGGAGAAAATTCAAAACATTCATTATTCAATAGGGCCCAAAATATCAAAAACCAGCGGTTTGAATGAACACACATTTCTTGGTAGAATCGTGCAGCACTGAAATTTTTGATGTTTTTCTACTCCTCTCATGAGCCCAAACAAGTCTCTAAAAGGATGAGTTTGCAACTACTTTACTTTTGGAGAAAATTCAAAACATTCATTATTCAATAGAGCCCAATAGCAAAAACCAGCGTTTTGAATGAAGAATCACATTTTTTGGTAGAATCATGCAGGTTTGAAATTTTTGATGGTTTTTTACTCCTCTCAACAGCCCAAACAAGTTTCTAAAAGGATGAGTTTGCAACTACTTTACTTTTGGAGAAAATTCAAAACATTCATTATTCAATAGGGCCCAAACTATCAAAAACCAGCGGTTTCAATGAACACACATTTCTTGGTAGAATCGTGCAGGACTGAAATTTTTGATGTTTTTCTACTCCTCTCATGAGCCCAAACAAGTCTCTAAAAGCATGAGTTTGCAACTACTTTACTTTTGGAGAAAATTCAAAACATTCATTATTCAATAGCGCCCAATAGCAAAAATCAGGTTTTGAATGAAGAATCACATTTCTTGGTAGAATCATGCAGGATTGAAATTTTTGATGGTTTTTTACTCCTCTCAACAGCCCAAACAAGTTTCTAAAAGGATGAGTTTGCAACTACTTTACTTTTGGAGAAAATTCAAAACATTCATTATTCAATAGGGCCCAAACTATCAAAAACCAGCGGTTTCAATGAACACACATTTCTTGGTAGAATCATGCAGGACTGAAATTTTTGATGTTTTTCTACTCCTCTCATGAGCCCAAACAAGTCTCTAAAAGCATGAGTTTGCAACTACTTTACTTTTGGAGAAAATTCAAAACATTCATTATTCAATAGAGCCCAATAGCAAAAATCAGGTTTTGAATGAAGAATCACATTTCTTGGTAGAATCATGCAGGATTGAAATTTTTGATGGTTTTGTACTCCTCTCAACAGCCCAAACAAGTTTCTAAAAGGATGAGTTTGCAACTACTTTACTTTTGGAGAAAATTCAAAACATTCATTATTCAATAGGGCCCAAAATATCAAAAACGAGCGGTTTGAATGAACACACATTTCTTGGTAGTATCGTGCAGGACTGAAATTTTTGATGTTTTTCTACTCCTCTCATGAGCCCAAACAAGTCTCTAAAAGGATGAGTTTGCAACTACTTTACTTTTGGAGAAAATTCAAAACATTCATTATTCAATAGAGCCCAATAGCAAAAACCAGCGTTTTGAATGAAGAATCACATTTCTTGGTAGAATCATGCAGGATTACAATTTTTGATGGTTTTTTACTCCTCTCAACAGCCCAAACAAGTTTCTAAAAGGATGAGTTTCCAACTACTTTACTTTTGGAGAAAATTCAAAACATTCATTATTCAATAGGGCCCAAACTATCAAAAACCAGCGGTTTCAATGAACACACATTTCTTGGTAGAATCATGCAGGACTGAAATTTTTGATGTTTTTCTACTCCTCTCATGAGCCCAAACAAGTCTCTAAAAGCATGAGTTTGCAACTACTTTACTTTTGGAGAAAATTCAAAACATTCATTATTCAATAGAGCCCAATAGCAAAAATCAGGTTTTGAATGAAGATTCACATTTCTTGGTAGAATCATGCAGGATTGAAATTTTTGATGGTTTTTTACTCCTCTCAACAGCCCAAACAAGTTTCTAAAAGGATGAGTTTGCAACTACTTTACTTTTGGAGAAAATTCAAAACATTCATTATTCAATAGGGCCCAAACTATCAAAAACCAGCGGTTTCAATGAACACACATTTCTTGGTAGAATCATGCAGGACTGAAATTTTTGATGTTTTTCTACTCCTCTCATGAGCCCAAACAAGTCTCTAAAAGCATGAGTTTGCAACTACTTTACTTTTGGAGAAAATTCAAAACATTCATTATTCAATAGAGCCCAATAGCAAAAATCAGGTTTTGAATGAAGAATCACATTTCTTGGTAGAATCATGCAGGATTGAAATTTTTGATGGTTTTTTACTCCTCTCAACAGCCCAAACAAGTTTCTAAAAGGATAAGTTTGCAACTACTTTACTTTTGGAGAAAATTCAAAACATTCATTATTCAATAGGGCCCAAACTATCAAAAACCAGCGGTTTCAATGAACACACATTTCTTGGTAGAATCATGCAGGACTGAAATTTTTGATGTTTTTCTACTCCTCTCATGAGCCCATACAAGTCTCTAAAAGCATGAGTTTGCAACTACTTTACTTTTGGAGAAAATTCAAAACATTCATTATTCAATAGAGCCCAATAGCAAAAATCAGGTTTTGAATGAAGAATCACATTTCTTGGTAGAATCATGCAGGATTGAAATTTTTGATGGTTTTTTACTCCTCTCAACAGCCCAAACAAGTTTCTAAAAGGATGAGTTTGCAACTACTTTACTTTTGGAGAAAATTCAAAACATTCATTATTCAATAGGGCCCAAACTATCAAAAACCAGCGGTTTCAATGAACACACATTTCTTGGTAGAATCATGCAGGACTGAAATTTTTGATGTTTTTCTACTCCTCTCATGAGCCCAAACAAGTCTCTAAAAGCATGAGTTTGCAACTACTTTACTTTTGGAGAAAATTCAAAACATTCATTATTCAATAGAGCCCAATAGCAAAAATCAGGTTTTGAATGAAGAATCACATTTCTTGGTAAAATCATGCAGGATTGAAATTTTTGATGGTTTTTTACTCCTCTCAACAGCCCAAACAAGTTTCTAAAAGGATGAGTTTGCAACTACTTTACTTTTGGAGAAAATTCAAAGCATTCATTATTCAATAGGGCCCAAACTATCAAAAACCAGCGGTTTCAATGAACACACATTTCTTGGTAGAATCATGCAGGACTGAAATTTTTGATGTTTTTCTACTCCTCTCATGAGCACAAACAAGTCTCTAAAAGCATGAGTTTGCAACTACTTTACTTTTGGAGAAAATTCAAAACATTCACTATTCAATAGAGCCCAATAGCAAAAATCAGGTTTTGAATGAAGAATCACATTTCTTGGTAAAATCATGCAGGATTGAAATTTTTGATGGTTTTTTACTCCTCTCAACAGCCCAAACAAGTTTCTAAAAGGATGAGTTTGCAACTACTTTACTTTTGGAGAAAATTCAAAACATTCATTATTCAATAGGGCCCAAACTATCAAAAACCAGCGGTTTCAATGAACACACATTTCTTGGTAGAATCATGCAGGACTGAAATTTTTGATGTTTTTCTACTCCTCTCATGAGCCCAAACAAGTCTCTAAAAGCATGAGTTTGCAACTACTTTACTTTTGGAGAAAATTCAAAACATTCATTATTCAATAGAGCCCAATAGCAAAAACCAGCGTTTTGAATGAAGAATCACATTTTTTGGTAGAATCATGCAGGTTTGAAATTTTTGATGGTTTTTTACTCCTCTCAACAGCCCAAACAAGTTTCTAAAAGGATGAGTTTGCAACTACTTTACTTTTGGAGAAAATTCAAAACATTCATTATTCAATAGGGCCCAAACTATCAAAAACCAGCGGTTTCAATGAACACACATTTCTTGGTAGAATCGTGCAGGACTGAAATTTTTGATGTTTTTCTACTCCTCTCATGAGCCCAAACAAGTCTCTAAAAGCATGAGTTTGCAACTACTTTACTTTTGGAGAAAATTCAAAACATTCATTATTCAATAGCGCCCAATAGCAAAAATCAGGTTTTGAATGAAGAATCACATTTCTTGGTAGAATCATGCAGGATTGAAATTTTTGATGGTTTTTTACTCCTCTCAACAGCCCAAACAAGTTTCTAAAAGGATGAGTTTGCAACTACTTTACTTTTGGAGAAAATTCAAAACATTCATTATTCAATAGGGCCCAAACTATCAAAAACCAGCGGTTTCAATGAACACACATTTCTTGGTAGAATCATGCAGGACTGAAATTTTTGATGTTTTTCTACTCCTCTCATGAGCCCAAACAAGTCTCTAAAAGCATGAGTTTGCAACTACTTTACTTTTGGAGAAAATTCAAAACATTCATTATTCAATAGAGCCCAATAGGAAAAATCAGGTTTTGAATGAAGAATCACATTTCTTGGTAGAATCATGCAGGATTGAAATTTTTGATGGTTTTGTACTCCTCTCAACAGCCCAAACAAGTTTCTAAAAGGATGAGTTTGCAACTACTTTACTTTTGGAGAAAATTCAAAACATTCATTATTCAATAGGGCCCAAAATATCAAAAACGAGCGGTTTGAATGAACACACATTTCTTGGTAGAATCGTGCAGGACTGAAATTTTTGATGTTTTTCTACTCCTCTCATGAGCCCAAACAAGTCTCTAAAAGGATGAGTTTGCAACTACTTTACTTTTGGAGAAAATTCAAAACATTCATTATTCAATAGAGCCCAATAGCAAAAACCAGCGTTTTGAATGAAGAATCACATTTCTTGGTAGAATCATGCAGGATTACAATTTTTGATGGTTTTTTACTCCTCTCAACAGCCCAAACAAGTTTCTAAAAGGATGAGTTTCCAACTACTTTACTTTTGGAGAAAATTCAAAACATTCATTATTCAATAGGGCCCAAACTATCAAAAACCAGCGGTTTCAATGAACACACATTTCTTGGTAGAATCATGCAGGACTGAAATTTTTGATGTTTTTCTACTCCTCTCATGAGCCCAAACAAGTCTCTAAAAGCATGAGTTTGCAACTACTTTACTTTTGGAGAAAATTCAAAACATTCATTATTCAATAGAGCCCAATAGCAAAAATCAGGTTTTGAATGAAGATTCACATTTCTTGGTAGAATCATGCAGGATTGAAATTTTTGATGGTTTTTTACTCCTCTCAACAGCCCAAACAAGTTTCTAAAAGGATGAGTTTGCAACTACTTTACTTTTGGAGAAAATTCAAAACATTCATTATTCAATAGGGCCCAAACTATCAAAAACCAGCGGTTTCAATGAACACACATTTCTTGGTAGAATCATGCAGGACTGAAATTTTTGATGTTTTTCTACTCCTCTCATGAGCCCAAACAAGTCTCTAAAAGCATGAGTTTGCAACTACTTTACTTTTGGAGAAAATTCAAAACATTCATTATTCAATAGAGCCCAATAGCAAAAATCAGGTTTTGAATGAAGAATCACATTTCTTGGTAGAATCATGCAGGATTGAAATTTTTGATGGTTTTTTACTCCTCTCAACAGCCCAAACAAGTTTCTAAAAGGATAAGTTTGCAACTACTTTACTTTTGGAGAAAATTCAAAACATTCATTATTCAATAGGGCCCAAACTATCAAAAACCAGCGGTTTCAATGAACACACATTTCTTGGTAGAATCATGCAGGACTGAAATTTTTGATGTTTTTCTACTCCTCTCATGAGCCCATACAAGTCTCTAAAAGCATGAGTTTGCAACTACTTTACTTTTGGAGAAAATTCAAAACATTCATTATTCAATAGAGCCCAATAGCAAAAATCAGGTTTTGAATGAAGAATCACATTTCTTGGTAGAATCATGCAGGATTGAAATTTTTGATGGTTTTTTACTCCTCTCAACAGCCCAAACAAGTTTCTAAAAGGATGAGTTTGCAACTACTTTACTTTTGGAGAAAATTCAAAACATTCATTATTCAATAGGGCCCAAACTATCAAAAACCAGCGGTTTCAATGAACACACATTTCTTGGTAGAATCATGCAGGACTGAAATTTTTGATGTTTTTCTACTCCTCTCATGAGCCCAAACAAGTCTCTAAAAGCATGAGTTTGCAACTACTTTACTTTTGGAGAAAATTCAAAACATTCATTATTCAATAGAGCCCAATAGCAAAAATCAGGTTTTGAATGAAGAATCACATTTCTTGGTAAAATCATGCAGGATTGAAATTTTTGATGGTTTTTTACTCCTCTCAACAGCCCAAACAAGTTTCTAAAAGGATGAGTTTGCAACTACTTTACTTTTGGAGAAAATTCAAAACATTCATTATTCAATAGGGCCCAAAATATCAAAAACGAGCGGTTTGAATGAACACACATTTCTTGGTAGTATCGTGCAGGACTGAAATTTTTGATGTTTTTCTACTCCTCTCATGAGCCCAAACAAGTCTCTAAAAGGATGAGTTTGCAACTACTTTACTTTTGGAGAAAATTCAAAACATTCATTATTCAATAGAGCCCAATAGCAAAAACCAGCGTTTTGAATGAAGAATCACATTTCTTGGTAGAATCATGCAGGATTACAATTTTTGATGGTTTTTTACTCCTCTCAACAGCCCAAACAAGTTTCTAAAAGGATGAGTTTCCAACTACTTTACTTTTGGAGAAAATTCAAAACATTCATTATTCAATAGGGCCCAAACTATCAAAAACCAGCGGTTTCAATGAACACACATTTCTTGGTAGAATCATGCAGGACTGAAATTTTTGATGTTTTTCTACTCCTCTCATGAGCCCAAACAAGTCTCTAAAAGCATGAGTTTGCAACTACTTTACTTTTGGAGAAAATTCAAAACATTCATTATTCAATAGAGCCCAATAGCAAAAATCAGGTTTTGAATGAAGATTCACATTTCTTGGTAGAATCATGCAGGATTGAAATTTTTGATGGTTTTTTACTCCTCTCAACAGCCCAAACAAGTTTCTAAAAGGATGAGTTTGCAACTACTTTACTTTTGGAGAAAATTCAAAACATTCATTATTCAATAGGGCCCAAACTATCAAAAACCAGCGGTTTCAATGAACACACATTTCTTGGTAGAATCATGCAGGACTGAAATTTTTGATGTTTTTCTACTCCTCTCATGAGCCCAAACAAGTCTCTAAAAGCATGAGTTTGCAACTACTTTACTTTTGGAGAAAATTCAAAACATTCATTATTCAATAGAGCCCAATAGCAAAAATCAGGTTTTGAATGAAGAATCACATTTCTTGGTAGAATCATGCAGGATTGAAATTTTTGATGGTTTTTTACTCCTCTCAACAGCCCAAACAAGTTTCTAAAAGGATAAGTTTGCAACTACTTTACTTTTGGAGAAAATTCAAAACATTCATTATTCAATAGGGCCCAAACTATCAAAAACCAGCGGTTTCAATGAACACACATTTCTTGGTAGAATCATGCAGGACTGAAATTTTTGATGTTTTTCTACTCCTCTCATGAGCCCATACAAGTCTCTAAAAGCATGAGTTTGCAACTACTTTACTTTTGGAGAAAATTCAAAACATTCATTATTCAATAGAGCCCAATAGCAAAAATCAGGTTTTGAATGAAGAATCACATTTCTTGGTAGAATCATGCAGGATTGAAATTTTTGATGGTTTTTTACTCCTCTCAACAGCCCAAACAAGTTTCTAAAAGGATGAGTTTGCAACTACTTTACTTTTGGAGAAAATTCAAAACATTCATTATTCAATAGGGCCCAAACTATCAAAAACCAGCGGTTTCAATGAACACACATTTCTTGGTAGAATCATGCAGGACTGAAATTTTTGATGTTTTTCTACTCCTCTCATGAGCCCAAACAAGTCTCTAAAAGCATGAGTTTGCAACTACTTTACTTTTGGAGAAAATTCAAAACATTCATTATTCAATAGAGCCCAATAGCAAAAATCAGGTTTTGAATGAAGAATCACATTTCTTGGTAAAATCATGCAGGATTGAAATTTTTGATGGTTTTTTACTCCTCTCAACAGCCCAAACAAGTTTCTAAAAGGATGAGTTTGCAACTACTTTACTTTTGGAGAAAATTCAAAGCATTCATTATTCAATAGGGCCCAAACTATCAAAAACCAGCGGTTTCAATGAACACACATTTCTTGGTAGAATCATGCAGGACTGAAATTTTTGATGTTTTTCTACTCCTCTCATGAGCACAAACAAGTCTCTAAAAGCATGAGTTTGCAACTACTTTACTTTTGGAGAAAATTCAAAACATTCACTATTCAATAGAGCCCAATAGCAAAAATCAGGTTTTGAATGAAGAATCACATTTCTTGGTAAAATCATGCAGGATTGAAATTTTTGATGGTTTTTTACTCCTCTCAACAGCCCAAACAAGTTTCTAAAAGGATGAGTTTGCAACTACTTTACTTTTGGAGAAAATTCAAAACATTCATTATTCAATAGGGCCCAAACTATCAAAAACCAGCGGTTTCAATGAACACACATTTCTTGGTAGAATCATGCAGGACTGAAATTTTTGATGTTTTTCTACTCCTCTCATGAGCCCAAACAAGTCTCTAAAAGCATGAGTTTGCAACTACTTTACTTTTGGAGAAAATTCAAAACATTCATTATTCAATAGAGCCCAATAGCAAAAACCAGCGTTTTGAATGAAGAATCACATTTTTTGGTAGAATCATGCAGGTTTGAAATTTTTGATGGTTTTTTACTCCTCTCAACAGCCCAAACAAGTTTCTAAAAGGATGAGTTTGCAACTACTTTACTTTTGGAGAAAATTCAAAACATTCATTATTCAATAGGGCCCAAACTATCAAAAACCAGCGGTTTCAATGAACACACATTTCTTGGTAGAATCGTGCAGGACTGAAATTTTTGATGTTTTTCTACTCCTCTCATGAGCCCAAACAAGTCTCTAAAAGCATGAGTTTGCAACTACTTTACTTTTGGAGAAAATTCAAAACATTCATTATTCAATAGCGCCCAATAGCAAAAATCAGGTTTTGAATGAAGAATCACATTTCTTGGTAGAATCATGCAGGATTGAAATTTTTGATGGTTTTTTACTCCTCTCAACAGCCCAAACAAGTTTCTAAAAGGATGAGTTTGCAACTACTTTACTTTTGGAGAAAATTCAAAACATTCATTATTCAATAGGGCCCAAACTATCAAAAACCAGCGGTTTCAATGAACACACATTTCTTGGTAGAATCATGCAGGACTGAAATTTTTGATGTTTTTCTACTCCTCTCATGAGCCCAAACAAGTCTCTAAAAGCATGAGTTTGCAACTACTTTACTTTTGGAGAAAATTCAAAACATTCATTATTCAATAGAGCCCAATAGCAAAAATCAGGTTTTGAATGAAGAATCACATTTCTTGGTAGAATCATGCAGGATTGAAATTTTTGATGGTTTTGTACTCCTCTCAACAGCCCAAACAAGTTTCTAAAAGGATGAGTTTGCAACTACTTTACTTTTGGAGAAAATTCAAAACATTCATTATTCAATAGGGCCCAAAATATCAAAAACGAGCGGTTTGAATGAACACACATTTCTTGGTAGAATCGTGCAGGACTGAAATTTTTGATGTTTTTCTACTCCTCTCATGAGCCCAAACAAGTCTCTAAAAGGATGAGTTTGCAACTACTTTACTTTTGGAGAAAATTCAAAACATTCATTATTCAATAGAGCCCAATAGCAAAAACCAGCGTTTTGAATGAAGAATCACATTTCTTGGTAGAATCATGCAGGATTACAATTTTTGATGGTTTTTTACTCCTCTCAACAGCCCAAACAAGTTTCTAAAAGGATGAGTTTCCAACTACTTTACTTTTGGAGAAAATTCAAAACATTCATTATTCAATAGGGCCCAAACTATCAAAAACCAGCGGTTTCAATGAACACACATTTCTTGGTAGAATCATGCAGGACTGAAATTTTTGATGTTTTTCTACTCCTCTCATGAGCCCAAACAAGTCTCTAAAAGCATGAGTTTGCAACTACTTTACTTTTGGAGAAAATTCAAAACATTCATTATTCAATAGAGCCCAATAGCAAAAATCAGGTTTTGAATGAAGATTCACATTTCTTGGTAGAATCATGCAGGATTGAAATTTTTGATGGTTTTTTACTCCTCTCAACAGCCCAAACAAGTTTCTAAAAGGATGAGTTTGCAACTACTTTACTTTTGGAGAAAATTCAAAACATTCATTATTCAATAGGGCCCAAACTATCAAAAACCAGCGGTTTCAATGAACACACATTTCTTGGTAGAATCATGCAGGACTGAAATTTTTGATGTTTTTCTACTCCTCTCATGAGCCCAAACAAGTCTCTAAAAGCATGAGTTTGCAACTACTTTACTTTTGGAGAAAATTCAAAACATTCATTATTCAATAGAGCCCAATAGCAAAAATCAGGTTTTGAATGAAGAATCACATTTCTTGGTAGAATCATGCAGGATTGAAATTTTTGATGGTTTTTTACTCCTCTCAACAGCCCAAACAAGTTTCTAAAAGGATAAGTTTGCAACTACTTTACTTTTGGAGAAAATTCAAAACATTCATTATTCAATAGGGCCCAAACTATCAAAAACCAGCGGTTTCAATGAACACACATTTCTTGGTAGAATCATGCAGGACTGAAATTTTTGATGTTTTTCTACTCCTCTCATGAGCCCATACAAGTCTCTAAAAGCATGAGTTTGCAACTACTTTACTTTTGGAGAAAATTCAAAACATTCATTATTCAATAGAGCCCAATAGCAAAAATCAGGTTTTGAATGAAGAATCACATTTCTTGGTAGAATCATGCAGGATTGAAATTTTTGATGGTTTTTTACTCCTCTCAACAGCCCAAACAAGTTTCTAAAAGGATGAGTTTGCAACTACTTTACTTTTGGAGAAAATTCAAAACATTCATTATTCAATAGGGCCCAAACTATCAAAAACCAGCGGTTTCAATGAACACACATTTCTTGGTAGAATCATGCAGGACTGAAATTTTTGATGTTTTTCTACTCCTCTCATGAGCCCAAACAAGTCTCTAAAAGCATGAGTTTGCAACTACTTTACTTTTGGAGAAAATTCAAAACATTCATTATTCAATAGAGCCCAATAGCAAAAATCAGGTTTTGAATGAAGAATCACATTTCTTGGTAAAATCATGCAGGATTGAAATTTTTGATGGTTTTTTACTCCTCTCAACAGCCCAAACAAGTTTCTAAAAGGATGAGTTTGCAACTACTTTACTTTTGGAGAAAATTCAAAACATTCATTATTCAATAGGGCCCAAACTATCAAAAACCAGCGGTTTCAATGAACACACATTTCTTGGTAGAATCATGCAGGACTGAAATTTTTGATGTTTTTCTACTCCTCTCATGAGCACAAACAAGTCTCTAAAAGCATGAGTTTGCAACTACTTTACTTTTGGAGAAAATTCAAAACATTCACTATTCAATAGAGCCCAATAGCAAAAATCAGGTTTTGAATGAAGAATCACATTTCTTGGTAAAATCATGCAGGATTGAAATTTTTGATGGTTTTTTACTCCTCTCAACAGCCCAAACAAGTTTCTAAAAGGATGAGTTTGCAACTACTTTACTTTTGGAGAAAATTCAAAACATTCATTATTCAATAGGGCCCAAACTATCAAAAACCAGCGGTTTCAATGAACACACATTTCTTGGTAGAATCATGCAGGACTGAAATTTTTGATGTTTTTCTACTCCTCTCATGAGCCCAAACAAGTCTCTAAAAGCATGAGTTTGCAACTACTTTACTTTTGGAGAAAATTCAAAACATTCATTATTCAATAGAGCCCAATAGCAAAAATCAGGTTTTGAATGAAGAATCACATTTCTTGGTAGAATCATGCAGGATTGAAATTTTTGATGGTTTTGTACTCCTCTCAACAGCCCAAACAAGTTTCTAAAAGGATGAGTTTGCAACTACTTTACTTTTGGAGAAAATTCAAAACATTCATTATTCAATAGGGCCCAAAATATCAAAAACGAGCGGTTTGAATGAACACACATTTCTTGGTAGAATCGTGCAGGACTGAAATTTTTGATGTTTTTCTACTCCTCTCATGAGCCCAAACAAGTCTCTAAAAGGATGAGTTTGCAACTACTTTACTTTTGGAGAAAATTCAAAACATTCATTATTCAATAGAGCCCAATAGCAAAAACCAGCGTTTTGAATGAAGAATCACATTTCTTGGTAGAATCATGCAGGATTACAATTTTTGATGGTTTTTTACTCCTCTCAACAGCCCAAACAAGTTTCTAAAAGGATGAGTTTCCAACTACTTTACTTTTGGAGAAAATTCAAAACATTCATTATTCAATAGGGCCCAAACTATCAAAAACCAGCGGTTTCAATGAACACACATTTCTTGGTAGAATCATGCAGGACTGAAATTTTTGATGTTTTTCTACTCCTCTCATGAGCCCAAACAAGTCTCTAAAAGCATGAGTTTGCAACTACTTTACTTTTGGAGAAAATTCAAAACATTCATTATTCAATAGAGCCCAATAGCAAAAATCAGGTTTTGAATGAAGATTCACATTTCTTGGTAGAATCATGCAGGATTGAAATTTTTGATGGTTTTTTACTCCTCTCAACAGCCCAAACAAGTTTCTAAAAGGATGAGTTTGCAACTACTTTACTTTTGGAGAAAATTCAAAACATTCATTATTCAATAGGGCCCAAACTATCAAAAACCAGCGGTTTCAATGAACACACATTTCTTGGTAGAATCATGCAGGACTGAAATTTTTGATGTTTTTCTACTCCTCTCATGAGCCCAAACAAGTCTCTAAAAGCATGAGTTTGCAACTACTTTACTTTTGGAGAAAATTCAAAACATTCATTATTCAATAGAGCCCAATAGCAAAAATCAGGTTTTGAATGAAGAATCACATTTCTTGGTAGAATCATGCAGGATTGAAATTTTTGATGGTTTTTTACTCCTCTCAACAGCCCAAACAAGTTTCTAAAAGGATAAGTTTGCAACTACTTTACTTTTGGAGAAAATTCAAAACATTCATTATTCAATAGGGCCCAAACTATCAAAAACCAGCGGTTTCAATGAACACACATTTCTTGGTAGAATCATGCAGGACTGAAATTTTTGATGTTTTTCTACTCCTCTCATGAGCCCATACAAGTCTCTAAAAGCATGAGTTTGCAACTACTTTACTTTTGGAGAAAATTCAAAACATTCATTATTCAATAGAGCCCAATAGCAAAAATCAGGTTTTGAATGAAGAATCACATTTCTTGGTAGAATCATGCAGGATTGAAATTTTTGATGGTTTTTTACTCCTCTCAACAGCCCAAACAAGTTTCTAAAAGGATGAGTTTGCAACTACTTTACTTTTGGAGAAAATTCAAAACATTCATTATTCAATAGGGCCCAAACTATCAAAAACCAGCGGTTTCAATGAACACACATTTCTTGGTAGAATCATGCAGGACTGAAATTTTTGATGTTTTTCTACTCCTCTCATGAGCCCAAACAAGTCTCTAAAAGCATGAGTTTGCAACTACTTTACTTTTGGAGAAAATTCAAAACATTCATTATTCAATAGAGCCCAATAGCAAAAATCAGGTTTTGAATGAAGAATCACATTTCTTGGTAAAATCATGCAGGATTGAAATTTTTGATGGTTTTTTACTCCTCTCAACAGCCCAAACAAGTTTCTAAAAGGATGAGTTTGCAACTACTTTACTTTTGGAGAAAATTCAAAACATTCATTATTCAATAGGGCCCAAACTATCAAAAACCAGCGGTTTCAATGAACACACATTTCTTGGTAGAATCATGCAGGACTGAAATTTTTGATGTTTTTCTACTCCTCTCATGAGCACAAACAAGTCTCTAAAAGCATGAGTTTGCAACTACTTTACTTTTGGAGAAAATTCAAAACATTCACTATTCAATAGAGCCCAATAGCAAAAATCAGGTTTTGAATGAAGAATCACATTTCTTGGTAAAATCATGCAGGATTGAAATTTTTGATGGTTTTTTACTCCTCTCAACAGCCCAAACAAGTTTCTAAAAGGATGAGTTTGCAACTACTTTACTTTTGGAGAAAATTCAAAACATTCATTATTCAATAGGGCCCAAACTATCAAAAACCAGCGGTTTCAATGAACACACATTTCTTGGTAGAATCATGCAGGACTGAAATTTTTGATGTTTTTCTACTCCTCTCATGAGCCCAAACAAGTCTCTAAAAGCATGAGTTTGCAACTACTTTACTTTTGGAGAAAATTCAAAACATTCATTATTCAATAGAGCCCAATAGCAAAAATCAGGTTTTGAATGAAGAATCACATTTCTTGGTAGAATCATGCAGGATTGAAATTTTTGATGGTTTTTTACTCCTCTCAACAGCCCAAACAAGTTTCTAAAAGGATGAGTTTGCAACTACTTTACTTTTGGAGAAAATTCAAAACATTCATTATTCAATAGGGCCCAAAATATCAAAAAACAGCGGTATGAATGAACACACATTTCTTGGTAGAATCGTGCAGGACTGAAATTTTTGATGTTTTTCTACTCCTCTCATGAGCCCAAACAAGTCTCTAAATGGATGAGTTTGCAACTACTTTACTTTTGGAGAAAATTCAAAACATTCATTATTCAATAGAGCCCAATAGCAAAAACCAGCGTTTTGAATGAAGAATCACATTTCTTGGTAGAATCATGCAGGATTGAAATTTTTGATGGATTTTTACTTCTCTCAACAGCCCAAACAAGTTTCTAAAAGGATGAGTTTGCAACTACTTTACTTTTGGAGAAAATTCAAAACATTCATTATTCAATAGGGCCCAAACTATCAAAAACCAGCGGTTTCAATGAACACACATTTCTTGGTAGAATCATGCAGGACTGAAATTTTTGATGTTTTTCTACTCCTCTCATGAGCCCAAACAAGTCTCTAAAAGCATGAGTTTGCAACTACTTTACTTTTGGAGAAAATTCAAAACATTCATTATTCAATAGAGCCCAATAGCAAAAATCAGGTTTTGAATGAAGAATCACATTTCTTGGTAGAATCATGCAGGATTGAAATTTTTGATGGTTTTTTACTCCTCTCAACAGCCCAAACAAGTTTCTAAAAGGATGAGTTTGCAACTACTTTACTTTTGGAGAAAATTCAAAACATTCATTATTCAATAGGGCCCAAACTATCAAAAACCAGCGGTTTCAATGAACACACATTTCTTGGTAGAATCATGCAGGACTGAAATTTTTGATGTTTTTCTACTCCTCTCATGAGCCCAAACAAGTCTCTAAAAGCATGAGTTTGCAACTACTTTACTTTTGGAGAAAATTCAAAACATTCATTATTCAATAGAGCCCAATAGCAAAAATCAGGTTTTGAATGAAGAATCACATTTCTTGGTAAAATCATGCAGGATTGAAATTTTTGATGGTTTTTTACTCCTCTCAACAGCCCAAACAAGTTTCTAAAAGGATGAGTTTGCAACTACTTTACTTTTGGAGAAAATTCAAAACATTCATTATTCAATAGGGCCCAAACTATCAAAAACCAGCGGTTTCAATGAACACACATTTCTTGGTAGAATCATGCAGGACTGAAATTTTTGATGTTTTTCTACTCCTCTCATGAGCCCAAGCAAGTTTCTAAAAGCATGAGTTTGCAACTACTTTACTTTTGGAGAAAATTCAAAACATTCACTATTCAATAGAGCCCAATAGCAAAAATCAGGTTTTGAATGAAGAATCACATTTCTTGGTAAAATCATGCAGGATTGAAATTTTTGATGGCTTTTTACTCCTCTGAACAGCCCAAACAAGTTTCTAAAAGGATGAGTTTGCAACTACTTTACTTTTGGAGAAAATTCAAAACATTCATTATTCAATAGGGCCCAAACTATCAAAAACCAGCGGTTTCAATGAACACACATTTCTTGGTAGAATCGTGCAGGACTGAAATTTTTGATGTTTTTCTACTCCTCTCATGAGCCCAAACAAGTCTCTAAAAGCATGAGTTTGCAACTACTTTACTTTTGGAGAAAATTCAAAACATTCATTATTCAAAAGGGCCCAAACTATCAAAAACCAGCGGTTTCAATGAACACACATTTCTTGGTAGAATCGTGCAGGACTGAAATTTTTGATGTTTTTCTACTCCTCTCATGAGCCCAAACAAGTCTCTAAAAGGATGAGTTTGCAACTACTTTACTTTTGGAGAAAATTCAAAACATTCATTATTCAATAGAGCCCAATAGCAAAAACCAGCGTTTTGAATGAAGAATCACATTTTTTGGTAGAATCATGCAGGATTGAAATTTTTGATGGTTTTTTACTCCTCTCAACAGCCCAAACAAGTTTCTAAAAGGATGAGTTTGCAACTACTTTACTTTTGGAGAAAATTCAAAACATTCATTATTCAATAGGGCCCAAACTATCAAAAACCAGCGGTTTCAATGAACACACATTTCTTGATAGAATCGTGCAGGACTGAAATTTTTGATGTTTTTCTACTCCTCTCATGAGCCCAAACAAGTCTCTAAAAGCATGAGTTTGCAACTACTTTACTTTTGGAGAAAATTCAAAACATTCATTATTCAATAGCGCCCAATAGCAAAAATCAGGTTTTGAATGAAGAATCACATTTCTTGGTAGAATCATGCAGGATTGAAATTTTTGATGGTTTTTTACTCCTCTCAACAGCCCAAACAAGTTTCTAAAAGGATGAGTTTGCAACTACTTTACTTTTGGAGAAAATTCAAAACATTCATTATTCAATAGGGCCCAAACTATCAAAAACCAGCGGTTTCAATGAACACACATTTCTTGGTAGAATCATGCAGGACTGAAATTTTTGATGTTTTTCTACTCCTCTCATGAGCCCAAACAAGTCTCTAAAAGCATGAGTTTGCAACTACTTTACTTTTGGAGAAAATTCAAAACATTCATTATTCAATAGAGCCCAATAGCAAAAACCAGCGTTTTGAATGAAGAATCACATTTCTTGGTAGAATCATGCAGGATTGAAATTTTTGATGGTTTTTTACTCCTCTCAACAGCCCAAACAAGTTTCTAAAAGGATGAGTTTGCAACTACTTTACTTTTGGAGAAAATTCAAAACATTCATTATTCAATAGGGCCCAAACTATCAAAAACCAGCGGTTTCAATGAACACACATTTCTTGGTAGAATCATGCAGGACTGAAATTTTTGATGTTTTTCTACTCCTCTCATGAGCCCAAACAAGTCTCTAAAAGCATGAGTTTGCAACTACTTTACTTTTGGAGAAAATTCAAAACATTCATTATTCAATAGAGCCCAATAGCAAAAATCAGGTTTTGAATGAAGAATCACATTTCTTGGTAGAATCATGCAGGATTGAAATTTTTGATGGTTTTTTACTCCTCTCAACAGCCCAAACAAGTTTCTAAAAGGATGAGTTTGCAACTACTTTACTTTTGGAGAAAATTCAAAACATTCATTATTCAATAGGGCCCAAACTATCAAAAACCAGCGGTTTCAATGAACACACATTTCTTGGTAGAATCATGCAGGACTGAAATTTTTGATGTTTTTCTACTCCTCTCATGAGCCCAAACAAGTCTCTAAAAGCATGAGTTTGCAACTACTTTACTTTTGGAGAAAATTCAAAACATTCATTATTCAATAGAGCCCAATAGCAAAAATCAGGTTTTGAATGAAGAATCACATTTCTTGGTAAAATCATGCAGGATTGAAATTTTTGATGGTTTTTTACTCCTCTCAACAGCCCAAACAAGTTTCTAAAAGGATGAGTTTGCAACTACTTTACTTTTGGAGAAAATTCAAAACATTCATTATTCAATAGGGCCCAAACTATCAAAAACCAGCGGTTTCAATGAACACACATTTCTTGGTAGAATCATGCAGGACTGAAATTTTTGATGTTTTTCTACTCCTCTCATGAGCCCAAACAAGTCTCTAAAAGCATGAGTTTGCAACTACTTTACTTTTGGAGAAAATTCAAAACATTCATTATTCAATAGAGCCCAATAGCAAAAACCAGCGTTTTGAATGAAGAATCACATTTCTTGGTAGAATCATGCAGGATTGAAATTTTTGATGGTTTTTTACTCCTCTCAACAGCCCAAACAAGTTTCTAAAAGGATGAGTTTGCAACTACTTTACTTTTGGAGAAAATTCAAAACATTCATTATTCAATAGGGCCCAAACTATCAAAAACCAGTGGTTTCAATGAACACACATTTCTTGGTAGAATCATGCAGGACTGAAATTTTTGATGTTTTTCTACTCCTCTCATGAGCCCAAACAAGTCTGTAAAAGCATGAGTTTGCAACTACTTTACTTTTGGAGAAAATTCAAAACATTCATTATTCAAAAGGGCCCAAACTATCAAAAACCAGCGGTTTCAATGAACACACATTTCTTGGTAGAATCGTGCAGGACTGAAATTTTTGATGTTTTTCTACTCCTCTCATGAGCCCAAACAAGTCTCTAAAAGCATGAGTTTGCAACTACTTTACTTTTGGAGAAAATTCAAAACATTCATTATTCAATAGCGCCCAATAGCAAAAATCAGGTTTTGAATGAAGAATCACATTTCTTGGTAGAATCATGCAGGATTGAAATTTTTGATGGTTTTTTACTCCTCTCAACAGCCCAAACAAGTTTCTAAAAGGATGAGTTTGCAACTACTTTACTTTTGGAGAAAATTCAAAACATTCATTATTCAATAGGGCCCAAAATATCAAAAACCAGCGGTTTGAATGAACACACATTTCTTGGTAGAATCGTGCAGGACTGAAATTTTTGATGTTTTTCTACTCCTCTCATGAGCCCAAACAAGTCTCTAAAAGGATGAGTTTGCAACTACTTTACTTTTGGAGAAAATTCAAAACATTCATTATTCAATAGAGCCCAATAGCAAAAACCAGCGTTTTGAATGAAGAATCACATTTTTTGGTAGAATCATGCAGGTTTGAAATTTTTGATGGTTTTTTACTCCTCTCAACAGCCCAAACAAGTTTCTAAAAGGATGAGTTTGCAACTACTTTACTTTTGGAGAAAATTCAAAACATTCATTATTCAATAGGGCCCAAACTATCAAAAACCAGCGGTTTCAATGAACACACATTTCTTGGTAGAATCGTGCAGGACTGAAATTTTTGATGTTTTTCTACTCCTCTCATGAGCCCAAACAAGTCTCTAAAAGCATGAGTTTGCAACTACTTTACTTTTGGAGAAAATTCAAAACATTCATTATTCAATAGCGCCCAATAGCAAAAATCAGGTTTTGAATGAAGAATCACATTTCTTGGTAGAATCATGCAGGATTGAAATTTTTGATGGTTTTTTACTCCTCTCAACAGCCCAAACAAGTTTCTAAAAGGATGAGTTTGCAACTACTTTACTTTTGGAGAAAATTCAAAACATTCATTATTCAATAGGGCCCAAACTATCAAAAACCAGCGGTTTCAATGAACACACATTTCTTGGTAGAATCATGCAGGACTGAAATTTTTGATGTTTTTCTACTCCTCTCATGAGCCCAAACAAGTCTCTAAAAGCATGAGTTTGCAACTACTTTACTTTTGGAGAAAATTCAAAACATTCATTATTCAATAGAGCCCAATAGCAAAAATCAGGTTTTGAATGAAGAATCACATTTCTTGGTAGAATCATGCAGGATTGAAATTTTTGATGGTTTTGTACTCCTCTCAACAGCCCAAACAAGTTTCTAAAAGGATGAGTTTGCAACTACTTTACTTTTGGAGAAAATTCAAAACATTCATTATTCAATAGGGCCCAAACTATCAAAAACCAGCGGTTTCAATGAACACACATTTCTTGGTAGAATCATGCAGGACTGAAATTTTTGATGTTTTTCTACTCCTCTCATGAGCCCAAACAAGTCTCTAAAAGCATGAGTTTGCAACTACTTTACTTTCGGAGAAAATTCAAAACATTCACTATTCAATAAAGCCCAATAGCAAAAATCAGGTTTTGAATGAAGAATCACATTTCTTGGTAAAATCATGCAGGATTGAAATTTTTGATGGTTTTTTACTCCTCTCAACAGCCCAAACAAGTTTCTAAAAGGATGAGTTTGCAACTACTTTACTTTTGGAGAAAATTCAAAACATTCATTATTCAATAGGGCCCAAACTATCAAAAACCAGCGGTTTCAATGAACACACATTTATTGGTAGAATCGTGCAGGACTGAAATTTTTGATGTTTTTCTACTCCTCTCATGAGCCCAAACAAGTCTCTAAAAGCATGAGTTTGCAACTACTTTACTTTTGGAGAAAATTCAAAACATTCATTATTCAATAGGGCCCAAACTATCAAAAACCAGCGGTTTCAATGAACACACATTTCTTGGTAGAATCATGCAGGACTGAAATTTTTGATGTTTTTCTACTCCTCTCATGAGCCCAAACAAGTCTCTAAAAGCATGAGTTTGCAACTACTTTACTTTTGGAGAAAATTCAAAACATTCATTATTCAATAGCGCCCAATAGCAAAAATCAGGTTTTGAATGAAGAATCACATTTCTTGGTAGAATCTTGCAGGATTGAAATTTTTGATGGTTTTTTACTCCTCTCAACAGCCCAAACAAGTTTCTAAAAGGATGAGTTTGCAACTACTTTACTTTTGGAGAAAATTCAAAACATTCATTTTTCAATAGGGCCCAAACTATCAAAAACCAGCGGTTTCAATGAACACACATTTCTTGGTAGAATCATGCAGGACTGAAATTTTTGATGTTTTTCTACTCCTCTCATGAGCCCAAACAAGTCTCTAAAAGCATGAGTTTGCAACTACTTTACTTTTGGAGAAAATTCAAAACATTCATTATTCAATAGCGCCCAATAGCAAAAATCAGGTTTTGAATGAAGAATCACATTTCTTGGTAGAATCATGCAGGATTGAAATTTTTGATGGTTTTTTACTCCTCTCAACAGCCCAAACAAGTTTCTTAAAGGATGAGTTTGCAACTACTTTACTTTTGGAGAAAATTCAAAACATTCATTATTCAATAGGGCCCAAACTATGAAAAACCAGCGGTTTCAATGAACACACATTTCTTGGTAGAATCATGCAGGACTGAAATTTTTGATGTTTTTCTACTCCTCTCATGAGCCCAAACAAGTCTCTAAAAGCATGAGTTTGCAACTACTTTACTTTTGGAGAAAATTCAAAACATTCATTATTCAATAGAGCCCAATAGCAAAAATCAGGTTTTGAATGAAGAATCACATTTCTTGGTAGAATCATGCAGGATTGAAATTTTTGATGGTTTTTTACTCCTCTCAACAGCCCAAACAAGTTTTTAAAAGGATGAGTTTGCAACTACTTTACTTTTGGAGAAAATTCAAAACATTCATTATTCAATAGGGCCCAAACTATCAAAAACCAGCGGTTTGAATGAACACACATTTCTTGGTAGAATCATGCAGGACTGAAATTTTTGATGTTTTTCTACTCCTCCCATGAGCCCAAACAAGTCTCTAAAAGCATGAGTTTGCAACTACTTTACTTTTGGAGAAAATTCAAAACATTCATTATTCAATAGAGCCCAATAGCAAAAATCAGGTTTTGAATGAAGAATCACATTTCTTGGTAGAATCATGCAGGATTGAAATTTTTGATGGTTTTTTACTCCTCTCAACAGCCCAAACAAGTTTCTAAAAGGATGAGTTTGCAACTACTTTACTTTTGGAGAAAATTCAAAACATTCATTATTCAATAGAGCCCAATAGCAAAAATCAGGTTTTGAATGAAGAATCACATTTCTTGGTAGAATCATGCAGGATTGAAATTTTTGATGGTTTTGTACTCCTCTCAACAGCCCAAACAAGTTTCTAAAAGGATGAGTTTGCAACTACTTTACTTTTGGAGAAAATTCAAAACATTCATTATTCAATAGGGCCCAAAATATCAAAAACCAGCGGTTTCAATGAACACACATTTCTTGGTAGAATCATGCAGGACTGAAATTTTTGATGTTTTTCTACTCCTCTCATGAGCCCATACAAGTCTCTAAAAGCATGAGTTTGCAACTACTTTACTTTTGGAGAAAATTCAAAACATTCATTATTCAATAGAGCCCAATAGCAAAAATCAGGTTTTGAATGAAGAATCACATTTCTTGGTAGAATCATGCAGGATTGAAATTTTTGATGGTTTTTTACTCCTCTCAACAGCCCAAACAAGTTTCTAAAAGGATGAGTTTGCAACTACTTTACTTTTGGAGAAAATTCAAAACATTCATTATTCAATAGGGCCCAAACTATCAAAAACCAGCGGTTTCAATGAACACACATTTCTTGGTAGAATCATGCAGGACTGAAATTTTTGATGTTTTTCTACTCCTCTCATGAGCCCAAACAAGTCTCTAAAAGCATGAGTTTGCAACGACTTTACTTTTGGAGAAAATTCAAAACATTCATTATTCAATAGAGCCCAATAGCAAAAATCAGGTTTTGAATGAAGAATCACATTTCTTGGTAAAATCATGCAGGATTGAAATTTTTGATGGTTTTTTACTCCTCTCAACAGCCCAAACAAGTTTCTAAAAGGATGAGTTTGCAACTACTTTACTTTTGGAGAAAATTCAAAGCATTCATTATTCAATAGGGCCCAAACTATCAAAAACCAGCGGTTTCAATGAACACACATTTCTTGGTAGAATCATGCAGGACTGAAATTTTTGATGTTTTTCTACTCCTCTCATGAGCACAAACAAGTCTCTAAAAGCATGAGTTTGCAACTACTTTACTTTTGGAGAAAATTCAAAACATTCACTATTCAATAGAGCCCAATAGCAAAAATCAGGTTTTGAATGAAGAATCACATTTCTTGGTAAAATCATGCAGGATTGAAATTTTTGATGGTTTTTTACTCCTCTCAACAGCCCAAACAAGTTTCTAAAAGGATGAGTTTGCAACTACTTTACTTTTGGAGAAAATTCAAAACATTCATTATTCAATAGGGCCCAAACTATCAAAAACCAGCGGTTTCAATGAACACACATTTCTTGGTAGAATCATGCAGGACTGAAATTTTTGATGTTTTTCTACTCCTCTCATGAGCCCAAACAAGTCTCTAAAAGCATGAGTTTGCAACTACTTTACTTTTGGAGAAAATTCAAAACATTCATTATTCAATAGAGCCCAATAGCAAAAACCAGCGTTTTGAATGAAGAATCACATTTTTTGGTAGAATCATGCAGGTTTGAAATTTTTGATGGTTTTTTACTCCTCTCAACAGCCCAAACAAGTTTCTAAAAGGATGAGTTTGCAACTACTTTACTTTTGGAGAAAATTCAAAACATTCATTATTCAATAGGGCCCAAACTATCAAAAACCAGCGGTTTCAATGAACACACATTTCTTGGTAGAATCGTGCAGGACTGAAATTTTGATGTTTTTCTACTCCTCTCATGAGCCCAAACAAGTCTCTAAAAGCATGAGTTTGCAACTACTTTACTTTTGGAGAAAATTCAAAACATTCATTATTCAATAGCGCCCAATAGCAAAAATCAGGTTTTGAATGAAGAATCACATTTCTTGGTAGAATCATGCAGGATTGAAATTTTTGATGGTTTTTTACTCCTCTCAACAGCCCAAACAAGTTTCTAAAAGGATGAGTTTGCAACTACTTTACTTTTGGAGAAAATTCAAAACATTCATTATTCAATAGGGCCCAAACTATCAAAAACCAGCGGTTTCAATGAACACACATTTCTTGGTAGAATCATGCAGGACTGAAATTTTTGATGTTTTTCTACTCCTCTCATGAGCCCAAACAAGTCTCTAAAAGCATGAGTTTGCAACTACTTTACTTTTGGAGAAAATTCAAAACATTCATTATTCAATAGAGCCCAATAGCAAAAATCAGGTTTTGAATGAAGAATCACATTTCTTGGTAGAATCATGCAGGATTGAAATTTTTGATGGTTTTGTACTCCTCTCAACAGCCCAAACAAGTTTCTAAAAGGATGAGTTTGCAACTACTTTACTTTTGGAGAAAATTCAAAACATTCATTATTCAATAGGGCCCAAAATATCAAAAACGAGCGGTTTGAATGAACACACATTTCTTGGTAGAATCGTGCAGGACTGAAATTTTTGATGTTTTTCTACTCCTCTCATGAGCCCAAACAAGTCTCTAAAAGGATGAGTTTGCAACTACTTTACTTTTGGAGAAAATTCAAAACATTCATTATTCAATAGAGCCCAATAGCAAAAACCAGCGTTTTGAATGAAGAATCACATTTCTTGGTAGAATCATGCAGGATTACAATTTTTGATGGTTTTTTACTCCTCTCAACAGCCCAAACAAGTTTCTAAAAGGATGAGTTTCCAACTACTTTACTTTTGGAGAAAATTCAAAACATTCATTATTCAATAGGGCCCAAACTATCAAAAACCAGCGGTTTCAATGAACACACATTTCTTGGTAGAATCATGCAGGACTGAAATTTTTGATGTTTTTCTACTCCTCTCATGAGCCCAAACAAGTCTCTAAAAGCATGAGTTTGCAACTACTTTACTTTTGGAGAAAATTCAAAACATTCATTATTCAATAGAGCCCAATAGCAAAAATCAGGTTTTGAATGAAGATTCACATTTCTTGGTAGAATCATGCAGGATTGAAATTTTTGATGGTTTTTTACTCCTCTCAACAGCCCAAACAAGTTTCTAAAAGGATGAGTTTGCAACTACTTTACTTTTGGAGAAAATTCAAAACATTCATTATTCAATAGGGCCCAAACTATCAAAAACCAGCGGTTTCAATGAACACACATTTCTTGGTAGAATCATGCAGGACTGAAATTTTTGATGTTTTTCTACTCCTCTCATGAGCCCAAACAAGTCTCTAAAAGCATGAGTTTGCAACTACTTTACTTTTGGAGAAAATTCAAAACATTCATTATTCAATAGAGCCCAATAGCAAAAATCAGGTTTTGAATGAAGAATCACATTTCTTGGTAGAATCATGCAGGATTGAAATTTTTGATGGTTTTTTACTCCTCTCAACAGCCCAAACAAGTTTCTAAAAGGATAAGTTTGCAACTACTTTACTTTTGGAGAAAATTCAAAACATTCATTATTCAATAGGGCCCAAACTATCAAAAACCAGCGGTTTCAATGAACACACATTTCTTGGTAGAATCATGCAGGACTGAAATTTTTGATGTTTTTCTACTCCTCTCATGAGCCCATACAAGTCTCTAAAAGCATGAGTTTGCAACTACTTTACTTTTGGAGAAAATTCAAAACATTCATTATTCAATAGAGCCCAATAGCAAAAATCAGGTTTTGAATGAAGAATCACATTTCTTGGTAGAATCATGCAGGATTGAAATTTTTGATGGTTTTTTACTCCTCTCAACAGCCCAAACAAGTTTCTAAAAGGATGAGTTTGCAACTACTTTACTTTTGGAGAAAATTCAAAACATTCATTATTCAATAGGGCCCAAACTATCAAAAACCAGCGGTTTCAATGAACACACATTTCTTGGTAGAATCATGCAGGACTGAAATTTTTGATGTTTTTCTACTCCTCTCATGAGCCCAAACAAGTCTCTAAAAGCATGAGTTTGCAACTACTTTACTTTTGGAGAAAATTCAAAACATTCATTATTCAATAGAGCCCAATAGCAAAAATCAGGTTTTGAATGAAGAATCACATTTCTTGGTAAAATCATGCAGGATTGAAATTTTTGATGGTTTTTTACTCCTCTCAACAGCCCAAACAAGTTTCTAAAAGGATGAGTTTGCAACTACTTTACTTTTGGAGAAAATTCAAAGCATTCATTATTCAATAGGGCCCAAACTATCAAAAACCAGCGGTTTCAATGAACACACATTTCTTGGTAGAATCATGCAGGACTGAAATTTTTGATGTTTTTCTACTCCTCTCATGAGCACAAACAAGTCTCTAAAAGCATGAGTTTGCAACTACTTTACTTTTGGAGAAAATTCAAAACATTCACTATTCAATAGAGCCCAATAGCAAAAATCAGGTTTTGAATGAAGAATCACATTTCTTGGTAAAATCATGCAGGATTGAAATTTTTGATGGTTTTTTACTCCTCTCAACAGCCCAAACAAGTTTCTAAAAGGATGAGTTTGCAACTACTTTACTTTTGGAGAAAATTCAAAACATTCATTATTCAATAGGGCCCAAACTATCAAAAACCAGCGGTTTCAATGAACACACATTTCTTGGTAGAATCATGCAGGACTGAAATTTTTGATGTTTTTCTACTCCTCTCATGAGCCCAAACAAGTCTCTAAAAGCATGAGTTTGCAACTACTTTACTTTTGGAGAAAATTCAAAACATTCATTATTCAATAGAGCCCAATAGCAAAAATCAGGTTTTGAATGAAGAATCACATTTCTTGGTAGAATCATGCAGGATTGAAATTTTTGATGGTTTTTTACTCCTCTCAACAGCCCAAACAAGTTTCTAAAACGATGAGTTTGCAACTACTTTACTTTTGGAGAAAATTCAAAACATTCATTATTCAATAGGGCCCAAAATATCAAAAAACAGCGGTATGAATGAACACACATTTCTTGGTAGAATCGTGCAGGACTGAAATTTTTGATGTTTTTCTACTCCTCTCATGAGCCCAAACAAGTCTCTAAATGGATGAGTTTGCAACTACTTTACTTTTGGAGAAAATTCAAAACATTCATTATTCAATAGAGCCCAATAGCAAAAACCAGCGTTTTGAATGAAGAATCACATTTCTTGGTAGAATCATGCAGGATTGAAATTTTTGATGGATTTTTACTTCTCTCAACAGCCCAAACAAGTTTCTAAAAGGATGAGTTTGCAACTACTTTACTTTTGGAGAAAATTCAAAACATTCATTATTCAATAGGGCCCAAACTATCAAAAACCAGCGGTTTGAATGAACACACATTTCTTGGTAGAATCATGCAGGACTGAAATTTTTGATGTTTTTCTACTCCTCTCATGAGCCCAAACAAGTCTCTAAAAGCATGAGTTTGCAACTACTTTACTTTTGGAGAAAATTCAAAACATTCATTATTCAATAGAGCCCAATAGCAAAAATCAGGTTTTGAATGAAGAATCACATTTCTTGGTAGAATCATGCAGGATTGAAATTTTTGATGGTTTTTTACTCCTCTCAACAGCCCAAACAAGTTTCTAAAAGGATGAGTTTGCAACTACTTTACTTTTGGAGAAAATTCAAAACATTCATTATTCAATAGGGCCCAAACTATCAAAAACCAGCGGTTTCAATGAACACACATTTCTTGGTAGAATCATGCAGGACTGAAATTTTTGATGTTTTTCTACTCCTCTCATGAGCCCAAACAAGTCTCTAAAAGCATGAGTTTGCAACTACTTTACTTTTGGAGAAAATTCAAAACATTCATTATTCAATAGAGCCCAATAGCAAAAATCAGGTTTTGAATGAAGAATCACATTTCTTGGTAAAATCATGCAGGATTGAAATTTTTGATGGTTTTTTACTCCTCTCAACAGCCCAAACAAGTTTCTAAAAGGATGAGTTTGCAACTACTTTACTTTTGGAGAAAATTCAAAACATTCATTATTCAATAGGGCCCAAACTATCAAAAACCAGCGGTTTCAATGAACACACATTTCTTGGTAGAATCATGCAGGACTGAAATTTTTGATGTTTTTCTACTCCTCTCATGAGCCCAAGCAAGTTTCTAAAAGCATGAGTTTGCAACTACTTTACTTTTGGAGAAAATTCAAAACATTCACTATTCAATAGAGCCCAATAGCAAAAATCAGGTTTTGAATGAAGAATCACATTTCTTGGTAAAATCATGCAGGATTGAAATTTTTGATGGCTTTTTACTCCTCTGAACAGCCCAAACAAGTTTCTAAAAGGATGAGTTTGCAACTACTTTACTTTTGGAGAAAATTCAAAACATTCATTATTCAATAGGGCCCAAACTATCAAAAACCAGCGGTTTCAATGAACACACATTTCTTGGTAGAATCGTGCAGGACTGAAATTTTTGATGTTTTTCTACTCCTCTCATGAGCCCAAACAAGTCTCTAAAAGCATGAGTTTGCAACTACTTTACTTTTGGAGAAAATTCAAAACATTCATTATTCAAAAGGGCCCAAACTATCAAAAACCAGCGGTTTCAATGAACACACATTTCTTGGTAGAATCGTGCAGGACTGAAATTTTTGATGTTTTTCTACTCCTCTCATGAGCCCAAACAAGTCTCTAAAAGGATGAGTTTGCAACTACTTTACTTTTGGAGAAAATTCAAAACATTCATTATTCAATAGAGCCCAATAGCAAAAACCAGCGTTTTGAATGAAGAATCACATTTTTTGGTAGAATCATGCAGGATTGAAATTTTTGATGGTTTTTTACTCCTCTCAACAGCCCAAACAAGTTTCTAAAAGGATGAGTTTGCAACTACTTTACTTTTGGAGAAAATTCAAAACATTCATTATTCAATAGGGCCCAAACTATCAAAAACCAGCGGTTTCAATGAACACACATTTCTTGATAGAATCGTGCAGGACTGAAATTTTTGATGTTTTTCTACTCCTCTCATGAGCCCAAACAAGTCTCTAAAAGCATGAGTTTGCAACTACTTTACTTTTGGAGAAAATTCAAAACATTCATTATTCAATAGCGCCCAATAGCAAAAATCAGGTTTTGAATGAAGAATCACATTTCTTGGTAGAATCATGCAGGATTGAAATTTTTGATGGTTTTTTACTCCTCTCAACAGCCCAAACAAGTTTCTAAAAGGATGAGTTTGCAACTACTTTACTTTTGGAGAAAATTCAAAACATTCATTATTCAATAGGGCCCAAACTATCAAAAACCAGCGGTTTCAATGAACACACATTTCTTGGTAGAATCATGCAGGACTGAAATTTTTGATGTTTTTCTACTCCTCTCATGAGCCCAAACAAGTCTCTAAAAGCATGAGTTTGCAACTACTTTACTTTTGGAGAAAATTCAAAACATTCATTATTCAATAGAGCCCAATAGCAAAAATCAGGTTTTGAATGAAGAATCACATTTCTTGGTAGAATCATGCAGGATTGAAATTTTTGATGGTTTTTTACTCCTCTCAACAGCCCAAACAAGTTTCTAAAAGGATGAGTTTGCAACTACTTTACTTTTGGAGAAAATTCAAAACATTCATTATTCAATAGGGCCCAAACTATCAAAAACCAGCGGTTTCAATGAACACACATTTCTTGGTAGAATCATGCAGGACTGAAATTTTTGATGTTTTTCTACTCCTCTCATGAGCCCAAACAAGTCTCTAAAAGCATGAGTTTGCAACTACTTTACTTTTGGAGAAAATTCAAAACATTCATTATTCAATAGAGCCCAATAGCAAAAATCAGGTTTTGAATGAAGAATCACATTTCTTGGTAAAATCATGCAGGATTGAAATTTTTGATGGTTTTTTACTCCTCTCAACAGCCCAAACAAGTTTCTAAAAGGATGAGTTTGCAACTACTTTACTTTTGGAGAAAATTCAAAACATTCATTATTCAATAGGGCCCAAACTATCAAAAACCAGCGGTTTCAATGAACACACATTTCTTGGTAGAATCATGCAGGACTGAAATTTTTGATGTTTTTCTACTCCTCTCATGAGCCCAAACAAGTCTCTAAAAGCATGAGTTTGCAACTACTTTACTTTTGGAGAAAATTCAAAACATTCATTATTCAATAGAGCCCAATAGCAAAAACCAGCGTTTTGAATGAAGAATCACATTTCTTGGTAGAATCATGCAGGATTGAAATTTTTGATGGTTTTTTACTCCTCTCAACAGCCCAAACAAGTTTCTAAAAGGATGAGTTTGCAACTACTTTACTTTTGGAGAAAATTCAAAACATTCATTATTCAATAGGGCCCAAACTATCAAAAACCAGCGGTTTCAATGAACACACATTTCTTGGTAGAATCATGCAGGACTGAAATTTTTGATGTTTTTCTACTCCTCTCATGAGCCCAAACAAGTCTCTAAAAGCATGAGTTTGCAACTACTTTACTTTTGGAGAAAATTCAAAACATTCATTATTCAATAGAGCCCAATAGCAAAAATCAGGTTTTGAATGAAGAATCACATTTCTTGGTAAAATCATGCAGGATTGAAATTTTTGATGGTTTTTTACTCCTCTCAACAGCCCAAACAAGTTTCTAAAAGGATGAGTTTGCAACTACTTTACTTTTGGAGAAAATTCAAAACATTCATTATTCAATAGGGCCCAAACTATCAAAAACCAGCGGTTTCAATGAACACACATTTCTTGGTAGAATCATGCAGGACTGAAATTTTTGATGTTTTTCTACTCCTCTCATGAGCCCAAGCAAGTTTCTAAAAGCATGAGTTTGCAACTACTTTACTTTTGGAGAAAATTCAAAACATTCACTATTCAATAGAGCCCAATAGCAAAAATCAGGTTTTGAATGAAGAATCACATTTCTTGGTAAAATCATGCAGGATTGAAATTTTTGATGGTTTTTTACTCCTCTGAACAGCCCAAACAAGTTTCTAAAAGGATGAGTTTGCAACTACTTTACTTTTGGAGAAAATTCAAAACATTCATTATTCAATAGGGCCCAAACTATCAAAAACCAGTGGTTTCAATGAACACACATTTCTTGGTAGAATCGTGCAGGACTGAAATTTTTGATGTTTTTCTACTCCTCTCATGAGCCCAAACAAGTCTGTAAAAGCATGAGTTTGCAACTACTTTACTTTTGGAGAAAATTCAAAACATTCATTATTCAAAAGGGCCCAAACTATCAAAAACCAGCGGTTTCAATGAACACACATTTCTTGGTAGAATCGTGCAGGACTGAAATTTTTGATGTTTTTCTACTCCTCTCATGAGCCCAAACAAGTCTCTAAAAGCATGAGTTTGCAACTACTTTACTTTTGGAGAAAATTCAAAACATTCATTATTCAATAGCGCCCAATAGCAAAAATCAGGTTTTGAATGAAGAATCACATTTCTTGGTAGAATCATGCAGGATTGAAATTTTTGATGGTTTTTTACTCCTCTCAACAGCCCAAACAAGTTTCTAAAAGGATGAGTTTGCAACTACTTTACTTTTGGAGAAAATTCAAAACATTCATTATTCAATAGGGCCCAAAATATCAAAAACCAGCGGTTTGAATGAACACACATTTCTTGGTAGAATCGTGCAGGACTGAAATTTTTGATGTTTTTCTACTCCTCTCATGAGCCCAAACAAGTCTCTAAAAGGATGAGTTTGCAACTACTTTACTTTTGGAGAAAATTCAAAACATTCATTATTCAATAGAGCCCAATAGCAAAAACCAGCGTTTTGAATGAAGAATCACATTTTTTGGTAGAATCATGCAGGTTTGAAATTTTTGATGGTTTTTTACTCCTCTCAACAGCCCAAACAAGTTTCTAAAAGGATGAGTTTGCAACTACTTTACTTTTGGAGAAAATTCAAAACATTCATTATTCAATAGGGCCCAAACTATCAAAAACCAGCGGTTTCAATGAACACACATTTCTTGGTAGAATCGTGCAGGACTGAAATTTTTGATGTTTTTCTACTCCTCTCATGAGCCCAAACAAGTCTCTAAAAGCATGAGTTTGCAACTACTTTACTTTTGGAGAAAATTCAAAACATTCATTATTCAATAGCGCCCAATAGCAAAAATCAGGTTTTGAATGAAGAATCACATTTCTTGGTAGAATCATGCAGGATTGAAATTTTTGATGGTTTTTTACTCCTCTCAACAGCCCAAACAAGTTTCTAAAAGGATGAGTTTGCAACTACTTTACTTTTGGAGAAAATTCAAAACATTCATTATTCAATAGGGCCCAAACTATCAAAAACCAGCGGTTTCAATGAACACACATTTCTTGGTAGAATCATGCAGGACTGAAATTTTTGATGTTTTTCTACTCCTCTCATGAGCCCAAACAAGTCTCTAAAAGCATGAGTTTGCAACTACTTTACTTTTGGAGAAAATTCAAAACATTCATTATTCAATAGAGCCCAATAGCAAAAATCAGGTTTTGAATGAAGAATCACATTTCTTGGTAGAATCATGCAGGATTGAAATTTTTGATGGTTTTGTACTCCTCTCAACAGCCCAAACAAGTTTCTAAAAGGATGAGTTTGCAACTACTTTACTTTTGGAGAAAATTCAAAACATTCATTATTCAATAGGGCCCAAAATATCAAAAACCAGCGGTTTGAATGAACACACATTTCTTGGTAGAATCGTGCAGGACTGAAATTTTTGATGTTTTTCTACTCCTCTCATGAGCCCAAACAAGTCTCTAAAAGGATGAGTTTGCAACTACTTTACTTTTGGAGAAAATTCAAAACATTCATTATTCAATAGAGCCCAATAGCAAAAACCAGCGTTTTGAATGAAGAATCACATTTCTTGGTAGAATCATGCAGGATTACAATTTTTGATGGTTTTTTACTCCTCTCAACAGCCCAAACAAGTTTCTAAAAGGATGAGTTTCCAACTACTTTACTTTTGGAGAAAATTCAAAACATTCATTATTCAATAGGGCCCAAACTATCAAAAACCAGCGGTTTCAATGAACACACATTTCTTGGTAGAATCATGCAGGACTGAAATTTTTGATGTTTTTCTACTCCTCTCATGAGCCCAAACAAGTCTCTAAAAGCATGAGTTTGCAACTACTTTACTTTTGGAGAAAATTCAAAACATTCATTATTCAATAGAGCCCAATAGCAAAAATCAGGTTTTGAATGAAGAATCACATTTCTTGGTAGAATCATGCAGGATTGAAATTTTTGATGGTTTTTTACTCCTCTCAACAGCCCAAACAAGTTTCTAAAAGGATGAGTTTGCAACTACTTTACTTTTGGAGAAAATTCAAAACATTCATTATTCAATAGGGCCCAAAATATCCAAAACCAGCGGTTTGAATGAACACACATTTCTTGGTAGAATCGTGCAGGACTGAAATTTTTGATGTTTTTCTACTCCTCTCATGAGCCCAAACAAGTCTCTAAAAGCATGAGTTTGCAACTACTTTACTTTTGGAGAAAATTCAAAACATTGACTTTTCACTAGAGCCCAATAGCAAAAATCAGGTTTTGAATGAAGAATCACATTTCTTGGTATAATCATGCTGCATTGAAATTTTTGATGGTTTTTTACTCCTCTCAACAGCCCAAACAAGTTTCTAAAAGGATGAGTTTGCAACTACTTTACTTTTGGAGAAAATTCAAAACATTCATTATTCAATAGGGCCCAAACTATCAAAAACCAGCGGTTTAAATGAACACACATTTCTTGGTAGAATCATGCAGGACTGAAATTTTTGATGTTTTTCTACTCCTCTCATGAGCCCAAACAAGTCTCTAAAAGCATGAGTTTGCAACTACTTTACTTTTGGAGAAAATTCAAAACATTCATTATTCAATAGAGCCCAATAGCAAAAATCAGGTTTTGAATGAAGATTCACATTTCTTGGTAGAATCATGCAGGATTGAAATTTTTGATGGTTTTTTACTCCTCTCAACAGCCCAAACAAGTTTCTAAAAGGATGAGTTTGCAACTACTTTACTTTTGGAGAAAATTCAAAACATTCATTATTCAATAGGGCCCAAACTATCAAAAACCAGCGGTTTCAATGAACACACATTTCTTGGTAGAATCATGCAGGACTGAAATTTTTGATGTTTTTCTACTCCTCTCATGAGCCCAAACAAGTCTCTAAAAGCATGAGTTTACAACTACTTTACTTTTGGAGAAAATTCAAAACATTCATTATTCAATAGAGCCCAATAGCAAAAATCAGGTTTTGAATGAAGAATCACATTTATTGGTAAAATCATGCAGGATTGAAATTTTTGATGGTTTTTTACTCCTCTCAACAGCCCAAACAAGTTTCTAAAAGGATGAGTTTGCAACTACTTTACTTTTGGAGAAAATTCAAAACATTCATTATTCAATAGGGCCCAAACTATCAAAAACCAGCGGTTTCAATGAACACACATTTCTTGGTAGAATCATGCAGGACTGAAATTTTTGATGTTTTTCTACTCCTCTCATGAGCCCAAACAAGTCTCTAAAAGCATGAGTTTGCAACTACTTTACTTTCGGAGAAAATTCAAAACATTCACTATTCAATAAAGCCCAATAGCAAAAATCAGGTTTTGAATGAAGAATCACATTTCTTGGTAAAATCATGCAGGATTGAAATTTTTGATGGTTTTTTACTCCTCTCAACAGCCCAAACAAGTTTCTAAAAGGATGAGTTTGCAACTACTTTACTTTTGGAGAAAATTCAAAACATTCATTATTCAATAGGGCCCAAACTATCAAAAACCAGCGGTTTCAATGAACACACATTTATTGGTAGAATCGTGCAGGACTGAAATTTTTGATGTTTTTCTACTCCTCTCATGAGCCCAAACAAGTCTCTAAAAGCATGAGTTTGCAACTACTTTACTTTTGGAGAAAATTCAAAACATTCATTATTCAATAGGGCCCAAACTATCAAAAACCAGCGGTTTCAATGAACACACATTTCTTGGTAGAATCATGCAGGACTGAAATTTTTGATGTTTTTCTACTCCTCTCATGAGCCCAAACAAGTCTCTAAAAGCATGAGTTTGCAACTACTTTACTTTTGGAGAAAATTCAAAACATTCATTATTCAATAGCGCCCAATAGCAAAAATCAGGTTTTGAATGAAGAATCACATTTCTTGGTAGAATCTTGCAGGATTGAAATTTTTGATGGTTTTTTACTCCTCTCAACAGCCCAAACAAGTTTCTAAAAGGATGAGTTTGCAACTACTTTACTTTTGGAGAAAATTCAAAACATTCATTTTTCAATAGGGCCCAAACTATCAAAAACCAGCGGTTTCAATGAACACACATTTCTTGGTAGAATCATGCAGGACTGAAATTTTTGATGTTTTTCTACTCCTCTCATGAGCCCAAACAAGTCTCTAAAAGCATGAGTTTGCAACTACTTTACTTTTGGAGAAAATTCAAAACATTCATTATTCAATAGCGCCCAATAGCAAAAATCAGGTTTTGAATGAAGAATCACATTTCTTGGTAGAATCATGCAGGATTGAAATTTTTGATGGTTTTTTACTCCTCTCAACAGCCCAAACAAGTTTCTTAAAGGATGAGTTTGCAACTACTTTACTTTTGGAGAAAATTCAAAACATTCATTATTCAATAGGGCCCAAACTATGAAAAACCAGCGGTTTCAATGAACACACATTTCTTGGTAGAATCATGCAGGACTGAAATTTTTGATGTTTTTCTACTCCTCTCATGAGCCCAAACAAGTCTCTAAAAGCATGAGTTTGCAACTACTTTACTTTTGGAGAAAATTCAAAACATTCATTATTCAATAGAGCCCAATAGCAAAAATCAGGTTTTGAATGAAGAATCACATTTCTTGGTAGAATCATGCAGGATTGAAATTTTTGATGGTTTTTTACTCCTCTCAACAGCCCAAACAAGTTTTTAAAAGGATGAGTTTGCAACTACTTTACTTTTGGAGAAAATTCAAAACATTCATTATTCAATAGGGCCCAAACTATCAAAAACCAGCGGTTTGAATGAACACACATTTCTTGGTAGAATCATGCAGGACTGAAATTTTTGATGTTTTTCTACTCCTCCCATGAGCCCAAACAAGTCTCTAAAAGCATGAGTTTGCAACTACTTTACTTTTGGAGAAAATTCAAAACATTCATTATTCAATAGAGCCCAATAGCAAAAATCAGGTTTTGAATGAAGAATCACATTTCTTGGTAGAATCATGCAGGATTGAAATTTTTGATGGTTTTTTACTCCTCTCAACAGCCCAAACAAGTTTCTAAAAGGATGAGTTTGCAACTACTTTACTTTTGGAGAAAATTCAAAACATTCATTATTCAATAGAGCCCAATAGCAAAAATCAGGTTTTGAATGAAGAATCACATTTCTTGGTAGAATCATGCAGGATTGAAATTTTTGATGGTTTTGTACTCCTCTCAACAGCCCAAACAAGTTTCTAAAAGGATGAGTTTGCAACTACTTTACTTTTGGAGAAAATTCAAAACATTCATTATTCAATAGGGCCCAAAATATCAAAAACCAGCGGTTTCAATGAACACACATTTCTTGGTAGAATCATGCAGGACTGAAATTTTTGATGTTTTTCTACTCCTCTCATGAGCCCATACAAGTCTCTAAAAGCATGAGTTTGCAACTACTTTACTTTTGGAGAAAATTCAAAACATTCATTATTCAATAGAGCCCAATAGCAAAAATCAGGTTTTGAATGAAGAATCACATTTCTTGGTAGAATCATGCAGGATTGAAATTTTTGATGGTTTTTTACTCCTCTCAACAGCCCAAACAAGTTTCTAAAAGGATGAGTTTGCAACTACTTTACTTTTGGAGAAAATTCAAAACATTCATTATTCAATAGGGCCCAAACTATCAAAAACCAGCGGTTTCAATGAACACACATTTCTTGGTAGAATCATGCAGGACTGAAATTTTTGATGTTTTTCTACTCCTCTCATGAGCCCAAACAAGTCTCTAAAAGCATGAGTTTGCAACTACTTTACTTTTGGAGAAAATTCAAAACATTCATTATTCAATAGAGCCCAATAGCAAAAATCAGGTTTTGAATGAAGAATCACATTTCTTGGTAAAATCATGCAGGATTGAAATTTTTGATGGTTTTTTACTCCTCTCAACAGCCCAAACAAGTTTCTAAAAGGATGAGTTTGCAACTACTTTACTTTTGGAGAAAATTCAAAGCATTCATTATTCAATAGGGCCCAAACTATCAAAAACCAGCGGTTTCAATGAACACACATTTCTTGGTAGAATCATGCAGGACTGAAATTTTTGATGTTTTTCTACTCCTCTCATGAGCACAAACAAGTCTCTAAAAGCATGAGTTTGCAACTACTTTACTTTTGGAGAAAATTCAAAACATTCACTATTCAATAGAGCCCAATAGCAAAAATCAGGTTTTGAATGAAGAATCACATTTCTTGGTAAAATCATGCAGGATTGAAATTTTTGATGGTTTTTTACTCCTCTCAACAGCCCAAACAAGTTTCTAAAAGGATGAGTTTGCAACTACTTTACTTTTGGAGAAAATTCAAAACATTCATTATTCAATAGGGCCCAAACTATCAAAAACCAGCGGTTTCAATGAACACACATTTCTTGGTAGAATCATGCAGGACTGAAATTTTTGATGTTTTTCTACTCCTCTCATGAGCCCAAACAAGTCTCTAAAAGCATGAGTTTGCAACTACTTTACTTTTGGAGAAAATTCAAAACATTCATTATTCAATAGAGCCCAATAGCAAAAACCAGCGTTTTGAATGAAGAATCACATTTTTTGGTAGAATCATGCAGGTTTGAAATTTTTGATGGTTTTTTACTCCTCTCAACAGCCCAAACAAGTTTCTAAAAGGATGAGTTTGCAACTACTTTACTTTTGGAGAAAATTCAAAACATTCATTATTCAATAGGGCCCAAACTATCAAAAACCAGCGGTTTCAATGAACACACATTTCTTGGTAGAATCGTGCAGGACTGAAATTTTTGATGTTTTTCTACTCCTCTCATGAGCCCAAACAAGTCTCTAAAAGCATGAGTTTGCAACTACTTTACTTTTGGAGAAAATTCAAAACATTCATTATTCAATAGCGCCCAATAGCAAAAATCAGGTTTTGAATGAAGAATCACATTTCTTGGTAGAATCATGCAGGATTGAAATTTTTGATGGTTTTTTACTCCTCTCAACAGCCCAAACAAGTTTCTAAAAGGATGAGTTTGCAACTACTTTACTTTTGGAGAAAATTCAAAACATTCATTATTCAATAGGGCCCAAACTATCAAAAACCAGCGGTTTCAATGAACACACATTTCTTGGTAGAATCATGCAGGACTGAAATTTTTGATGTTTTTCTACTCCTCTCATGAGCCCAAACAAGTCTCTAAAAGCATGAGTTTGCAACTACTTTACTTTTGGAGAAAATTCAAAACATTCATTATTCAATAGAGCCCAATAGCAAAAATCAGGTTTTGAATGAAGAATCACATTTCTTGGTAGAATCATGCAGGATTGAAATTTTTGATGGTTTTGTACTCCTCTCAACAGCCCAAACAAGTTTCTAAAAGGATGAGTTTGCAACTACTTTACTTTTGGAGAAAATTCAAAACATTCATTATTCAATAGGGCCCAAAATATCAAAAACGAGCGGTTTGAATGAACACACATTTCTTGGTAGAATCGTGCAGGACTGAAATTTTTGATGTTTTTCTACTCCTCTCATGAGCCCAAACAAGTCTCTAAAAGGATGAGTTTGCAACTACTTTACTTTTGGAGAAAATTCAAAACATTCATTATTCAATAGAGCCCAATAGCAAAAACCAGCGTTTTGAATGAAGAATCACATTTCTTGGTAGAATCATGCAGGATTACAATTTTTGATGGTTTTTTACTCCTCTCAACAGCCCAAACAAGTTTCTAAAAGGATGAGTTTCCAACTACTTTACTTTTGGAGAAAATTCAAAACATTCATTATTCAATAGGGCCCAAACTATCAAAAACCAGCGGTTTCAATGAACACACATTTCTTGGTAGAATCATGCAGGACTGAAATTTTTGATGTTTTTCTACTCCTCTCATGAGCCCAAACAAGTCTCTAAAAGCATGAGTTTGCAACTACTTTACTTTTGGAGAAAATTCAAAACATTCATTATTCAATAGAGCCCAATAGCAAAAATCAGGTTTTGAATGAAGATTCACATTTCTTGGTAGAATCATGCAGGATTGAAATTTTTGATGGTTTTTTACTCCTCTCAACAGCCCAAACAAGTTTCTAAAAGGATGAGTTTGCAACTACTTTACTTTTGGAGAAAATTCAAAACATTCATTATTCAATAGGGCCCAAACTATCAAAAACCAGCGGTTTCAATGAACACACATTTCTTGGTAGAATCATGCAGGACTGAAATTTTTGATGTTTTTCTACTCCTCTCATGAGCCCAAACAAGTCTCTAAAAGCATGAGTTTGCAACTACTTTACTTTTGGAGAAAATTCAAAACATTCATTATTCAATAGAGCCCAATAGCAAAAATCAGGTTTTGAATGAAGAATCACATTTCTTGGTAGAATCATGCAGGATTGAAATTTTTGATGGTTTTTTACTCCTCTCAACAGCCCAAACAAGTTTCTAAAAGGATAAGTTTGCAACTACTTTACTTTTGGAGAAAATTCAAAACATTCATTATTCAATAGGGCCCAAACTATCAAAAACCAGCGGTTTCAATGAACACACATTTCTTGGTAGAATCATGCAGGACTGAAATTTTTGATGTTTTTCTACTCCTCTCATGAGCCCATACAAGTCTCTAAAAGCATGAGTTTGCAACTACTTTACTTTTGGAGAAAATTCAAAACATTCATTATTCAATAGAGCCCAATAGCAAAAATCAGGTTTTGAATGAAGAATCACATTTCTTGGTAGAATCATGCAGGATTGAAATTTTTGATGGTTTTTTACTCCTCTCAACAGCCCAAACAAGTTTCTAAAAGGATGAGTTTGCAACTACTTTACTTTTGGAGAAAATTCAAAACATTCATTATTCAATAGGGCCCAAACTATCAAAAACCAGCGGTTTCAATGAACACACATTTCTTGGTAGAATCATGCAGGACTGAAATTTTTGATGTTTTTCTACTCCTCTCATGAGCCCAAACAAGTCTCTAAAAGCATGAGTTTGCAACTACTTTACTTTTGGAGAAAATTCAAAACATTCATTATTCAATAGAGCCCAATAGCAAAAATCAGGTTTTGAATGAAGAATCACATTTCTTGGTAAAATCATGCAGGATTGAAATTTTTGATGGTTTTTTACTCCTCTCAACAGCCCAAACAAGTTTCTAAAAGGATGAGTTTGCAACTACTTTACTTTTGGAGAAAATTCAAAGCATTCATTATTCAATAGGGCCCAAACTATCAAAAACCAGCGGTTTCAATGAACACACATTTCTTGGTAGAATCATGCAGGACTGAAATTTTTGATGTTTTTCTACTCCTCTCATGAGCACAAACAAGTCTCTAAAAGCATGAGTTTGCAACTACTTTACTTTTGGAGAAAATTCAAAACATTCACTATTCAATAGAGCCCAATAGCAAAAATCAGGTTTTGAATGAAGAATCACATTTCTTGGTAAAATCATGCAGGATTGAAATTTTTGATGGTTTTTTACTCCTCTCAACAGCCCAAACAAGTTTCTAAAAGGATGAGTTTGCAACTACTTTACTTTTGGAGAAAATTCAAAACATTCATTATTCAATAGGGCCCAAACTATCAAAAACCAGCGGTTTCAATGAACACACATTTCTTGGTAGAATCATGCAGGACTGAAATTTTTGATGTTTTTCTACTCCTCTCATGAGCCCAAACAAGTCTCTAAAAGCATGAGTTTGCAACTACTTTACTTTTGGAGAAAATTCAAAACATTCATTATTCAATAGAGCCCAATAGCAAAAATCAGGTTTTGAATGAAGAATCACATTTCTTGGTAGAATCATGCAGGATTGAAATTTTTGATGGTTTTTTACTCCTCTCAACAGCCCAAACAAGTTTCTAAAACGATGAGTTTGCAACTACTTTACTTTTGGAGAAAATTCAAAACATTCATTATTCAATAGGGCCCAAAATATCAAAAAACAGCGGTATGAATGAACACACATTTCTTGGTAGAATCGTGCAGGACTGAAATTTTTGATGTTTTTCTACTCCTCTCATGAGCCCAAACAAGTCTCTAAATGGATGAGTTTGCAACTACTTTACTTTTGGAGAAAATTCAAAACATTCATTATTCAATAGAGCCCAATAGCAAAAACCAGCGTTTTGAATGAAGAATCACATTTCTTGGTAGAATCATGCAGGATTGAAATTTTTGATGGATTTTTACTTCTCTCAACAGCCCAAACAAGTTTCTAAAAGGATGAGTTTGCAACTACTTTACTTTTGGAGAAAATTCAAAACATTCATTATTCAATAGGGCCCAAACTATCAAAAACCAGCGGTTTGAATGAACACACATTTCTTGGTAGAATCATGCAGGACTGAAATTTTTGATGTTTTTCTACTCCTCTCATGAGCCCAAACAAGTCTCTAAAAGCATGAGTTTGCAACTACTTTACTTTTGGAGAAAATTCAAAACATTCATTATTCAATAGAGCCCAATAGCAAAAATCAGGTTTTGAATGAAGAATCACATTTCTTGGTAGAATCATGCAGGATTGAAATTTTTGATGGTTTTTTACTCCTCTCAACAGCCCAAACAAGTTTCTAAAAGGATGAGTTTGCAACTACTTTACTTTTGGAGAAAATTCAAAACATTCATTATTCAATAGGGCCCAAACTATCAAAAACCAGCGGTTTCAATGAACACACATTTCTTGGTAGAATCATGCAGGACTGAAATTTTTGATGTTTTTCTACTCCTCTCATGAGCCCAAACAAGTCTCTAAAAGCATGAGTTTGCAACTACTTTACTTTTGGAGAAAATTCAAAACATTCATTATTCAATAGAGCCCAATAGCAAAAATCAGGTTTTGAATGAAGAATCACATTTCTTGGTAAAATCATGCAGGATTGAAATTTTTGATGGTTTTTTACTCCTCTCAACAGCCCAAACAAGTTTCTAAAAGGATGAGTTTGCAACTACTTTACTTTTGGAGAAAATTCAAAACATTCATTATTCAATAGGGCCCAAACTATCAAAAACCAGCGGTTTCAATGAACACACATTTCTTGGTAGAATCATGCAGGACTGAAATTTTTGATGTTTTTCTACTCCTCTCATGAGCCCAAGCAAGTTTCTAAAAGCATGAGTTTGCAACTACTTTACTTTTGGAGAAAATTCAAAACATTCACTATTCAATAGAGCCCAATAGCAAAAATCAGGTTTTGAATGAAGAATCACATTTCTTGGTAAAATCATGCAGGATTGAAATTTTTGATGGCTTTTTACTCCTCTGAACAGCCCAAACAAGTTTCTAAAAGGATGAGTTTGCAACTACTTTACTTTTGGAGAAAATTCAAAACATTCATTATTCAATAGGGCCCAAACTATCAAAAACCAGCGGTTTCAATGAACACACATTTCTTGGTAGAATCGTGCAGGACTGAAATTTTTGATGTTTTTCTACTCCTCTCATGAGCCCAAACAAGTCTCTAAAAGCATGAGTTTGCAACTACTTTACTTTTGGAGAAAATTCAAAACATTCATTATTCAAAAGGGCCCAAACTATCAAAAACCAGCGGTTTCAATGAACACACATTTCTTGGTAGAATCGTGCAGGACTGAAATTTTTGATGTTTTTCTACTCCTCTCATGAGCCCAAACAAGTCTCTAAAAGGATGAGTTTGCAACTACTTTACTTTTGGAGAAAATTCAAAACATTCATTATTCAATAGAGCCCAATAGCAAAAACCAGCGTTTTGAATGAAGAATCACATTTTTTGGTAGAATCATGCAGGATTGAAATTTTTGATGGTTTTTTACTCCTCTCAACAGCCCAAACAAGTTTCTAAAAGGATGAGTTTGCAACTACTTTACTTTTGGAGAAAATTCAAAACATTCATTATTCAATAGGGCCCAAACTATCAAAAACCAGCGGTTTCAATGAACACACATTTCTTGATAGAATCGTGCAGGACTGAAATTTTTGATGTTTTTCTACTCCTCTCATGAGCCCAAACAAGTCTCTAAAAGCATGAGTTTGCAACTACTTTACTTTTGGAGAAAATTCAAAACATTCATTATTCAATAGCGCCCAATAGCAAAAATCAGGTTTTGAATGAAGAATCACATTTCTTGGTAGAATCATGCAGGATTGAAATTTTTGATGGTTTTTTACTCCTCTCAACAGCCCAAACAAGTTTCTAAAAGGATGAGTTTGCAACTACTTTACTTTTGGAGAAAATTCAAAACATTCATTATTCAATAGGGCCCAAACTATCAAAAACCAGCGGTTTCAATGAACACACATTTCTTGGTAGAATCATGCAGGACTGAAATTTTTGATGTTTTTCTACTCCTCTCATGAGCCCAAACAAGTCTCTAAAAGCATGAGTTTGCAACTACTTTACTTTTGGAGAAAATTCAAAACATTCATTATTCAATAGAGCCCAATAGCAAAAACCAGCGTTTTGAATGAAGAATCACATTTCTTGGTAGAATCATGCAGGATTGAAATTTTTGATGGTTTTTTACTCCTCTCAACAGCCCAAACAAGTTTCTAAAAGGATGAGTTTGCAACTACTTTACTTTTGGAGAAAATTCAAAACATTCATTATTCAATAGGGCCCAAACTATCAAAAACCAGCGGTTTCAATGAACACACATTTCTTGGTAGAATCATGCAGGACTGAAATTTTTGATGTTTTTCTACTCCTCTCATGAGCCCAAACAAGTCTCTAAAAGCATGAGTTTGCAACTACTTTACTTTTGGAGAAAATTCAAAACATTCATTATTCAATAGAGCCCAATAGCAAAAATCAGGTTTTGAATGAAGAATCACATTTCTTGGTAGAATCATGCAGGATTGAAATTTTTGATGGTTTTTTACTCCTCTCAACAGCCCAAACAAGTTTCTAAAAGGATGAGTTTGCAACTACTTTACTTTTGGAGAAAATTCAAAACATTCATTATTCAATAGGGCCCAAACTATCAAAAACCAGCGGTTTCAATGAACACACATTTCTTGGTAGAATCATGCAGGACTGAAATTTTTGATGTTTTTCTACTCCTCTCATGAGCCCAAACAAGTCTCTAAAAGCATGAGTTTGCAACTACTTTACTTTTGGAGAAAATTCAAAACATTCATTATTCAATAGAGCCCAATAGCAAAAATCAGGTTTTGAATGAAGAATCACATTTCTTGGTAAAATCATGCAGGATTGAAATTTTTGATGGTTTTTTACTCCTCTCAACAGCCCAAACAAGTTTCTAAAAGGATGAGTTTGCAACTACTTTACTTTTGGAGAAAATTCAAAACATTCATTATTCAATAGGGCCCAAACTATCAAAAACCAGCGGTTTCAATGAACACACATTTCTTGGTAGAATCATGCAGGACTGAAATTTTTGATGTTTTTCTACTCCTCTCATGAGCCCAAACAAGTCTCTAAAAGCATGAGTTTGCAACTACTTTACTTTTGGAGAAAATTCAAAACATTCATTATTCAATAGAGCCCAATAGCAAAAACCAGCGTTTTGAATGAAGAATCACATTTCTTGGTAGAATCATTCAGGATTGAAATTTTTGATGGTTTTTTACTCCTCTCAACAGCCCAAACAAGTTTCTAAAAGGATGAGTTTGCAACTACTTTACTTTTGGAGAAAATTCAAAACATTCATTATTCAATAGGGCCCAAACTATCAAAAACCAGCGGTTTCAATGAACACACATTTCTTGGTAGAATCATGCAGGACTGAAATTTTTGATGTTTTTCTACTCCTCTCATGAGCCCAAACAAGTCTCTAAAAGCATGAGTTTGCAACTACTTTACTTTTGGAGAAAATTCAAAACATTCATTATTCAATAGAGCCCAATAGCAAAAATCAGGTTTTGAATGAAGAATCACATTTCTTGGTAAAATCATGCAGGATTGAAATTTTTGATGGTTTTTTACTCCTCTCAACAGCCCAAACAAGTTTCTAAAAGGATGAGTTTGCAACTACTTTACTTTTGGAGAAAATTCAAAACATTCATTATTCAATAGGGCCCAAACTATCAAAAACCAGCGGTTTCAATGAACACACATTTCTTGGTAGAATCATGCAGGACTGAAATTTTTGATGTTTTTCTACTCCTCTCATGAGCCCAAGCAAGTTTCTAAAAGCATGAGTTTGCAACTACTTTACTTTTGGAGAAAATTCAAAACATTCACTATTCAATAGAGCCCAATAGCAAAAATCAGGTTTTGAATGAAGAATCACATTTCTTGGTAAAATCATGCAGGATTGAAATTTTTGATGGTTTTTTACTCCTCTGAACAGCCCAAACAAGTTTCTAAAAGGATGAGTTTGCAACTACTTTACTTTTGGAGAAAATTCAAAACATTCATTATTCAATAGGGCCCAAACTATCAAAAACCAGTGGTTTCAATGAACACACATTTCTTGGTAGAATCGTGCAGGACTGAAATTTTTGATGTTTTTCTACTCCTCTCATGAGCCCAAACAAGTCTGTAAAAGCATGAGTTTGCAACTACTTTACTTTTGGAGAAAATTCAAAACATTCATTATTCAAAAGGGCCCAAACTATCAAAAACCAGCGGTTTCAATGAACACACATTTCTTGGTAGAATCGTGCAGGACTGAAATTTTTGATGTTTTTCTACTCCTCTCATGAGCCCAAACAAGTCTCTAAAAGCATGAGTTTGCAACTACTTTACTTTTGGAGAAAATTCAAAACATTCATTATTCAATAGCGCCCAATAGCAAAAATCAGGTTTTGAATGAAGAATCACATTTCTTGGTAGAATCATGCAGGATTGAAATTTTTGATGGTTTTTTACTCCTCTCAACAGCCCAAACAAGTTTCTAAAAGGATGAGTTTGCAACTACTTTACTTTTGGAGAAAATTCAAAACATTCATTATTCAATAGGGCCCAAAATATCAAAAACCAGCGGTTTGAATGAACACACATTTCTTGGTAGAATCGTGCAGGACTGAAATTTTTGATGTTTTTCTACTCCTCTCATGAGCCCAAACAAGTCTCTAAAAGGATGAGTTTGCAACTACTTTACTTTTGGAGAAAATTCAAAACATTCATTATTCAATAGAGCCCAATAGCAAAAACCAGCGTTTTGAATGAAGAATCACATTTTTTGGTAGAATCATGCAGGTTTGAAATTTTTGATGGTTTTTTACTCCTCTCAACAGCCCAAACAAGTTTCTAAAAGGATGAGTTTGCAACTACTTTACTTTTGGAGAAAATTCAAAACATTCATTATTCAATAGGGCCCAAACTATCAAAAACCAGCGGTTTCAATGAACACACATTTCTTGGTAGAATCGTGCAGGACTGAAATTTTTGATGTTTTTCTACTCCTCTCATGAGCCCAAACAAGTCTCTAAAAGCATGAGTTTGCAACTACTTTACTTTTGGAGAAAATTCAAAACATTCATTATTCAATAGCGCCCAATAGCAAAAATCAGGTTTTGAATGAAGAATCACATTTCTTGGTAGAATCATGCAGGATTGAAATTTTTGATGGTTTTTTACTCCTCTCAACAGCCCAAACAAGTTTCTAAAAGGATGAGTTTGCAACTACTTTACTTTTGGAGAAAATTCAAAACATTCATTATTCAATAGGGCCCAAACTATCAAAAACCAGCGGTTTCAATGAACACACATTTCTTGGTAGAATCATGCAGGACTGAAATTTTTGATGTTTTTCTACTCCTCTCATGAGCCCAAACAAGTCTCTAAAAGCATGAGTTTGCAACTACTTTACTTTTGGAGAAAATTCAAAACATTCATTATTCAATAGAGCCCAATAGCAAAAATCAGGTTTTGAATGAAGAATCACATTTCTTGGTAGAATCATGCAGGATTGAAATTTTTGATGGTTTTGTACTCCTCTCAACAGCCCAAACAAGTTTCTAAAAGGATGAGTTTGCAACTACTTTACTTTTGGAGAAAATTCAAAACATTCATTATTCAATAGGGCCCAAAATATCAAAAACCAGCGGTTTGAATGAACACACATTTCTTGGTAGAATCGTGCAGGACTGAAATTTTTGATGTTTTTCTACTCCTCTCATGAGCCCAAACAAGTCTCTAAAAGGATGAGTTTGCAACTACTTTACTTTTGGAGAAAATTCAAAACATTCATTATTCAATAGAGCCCAATAGCAAAAACCAGCGTTTTGAATGAAGAATCACATTTCTAGGTAGAATCATGCAGGATTACAATTTTTGATGGTTTTTTTACTCCTCTCAACAGCCCAAACAAGTTTCTAAAAGGATGAGTTTCCAACTACTTTACTTTTGGAGAAAATTCAAAACATTCATTATTCAATAGGGCCCAAACTATCAAAAACCAGCGGTTTCAATGAACACACATTTCTTGGTAGAATCATGCAGGACTGAAATTTTTGATGTTTTTCTACTCCTCTCATGAGCCCAAACAAGTCTCTAAAAGCATGAGTTTGCAACTACTTTACTTTTGGAGAAAATTCAAAACATTCATTATTCAATAGAGCCCAATAGCAAAAATCAGGTTTTGAATGAAGAATCACATTTCTTGGTAGAATCATGCAGGATTGAAATTTTTGATGGTTTTTTACTCCTCTCAACAGCCCAAACAAGTTTCTAAAAGGATGAGTTTGCAACTACTTTACTTTTGGAGAAAATTCAAAACATTCATTATTCAATAGGGCCCAAAATATCCAAAACCAGCGGTTTGAATGAACACACATTTCTTGGTAGAATCGTGCAGGACTGAAATTTTTGATGTTTTTCTACTCCTCTCATGAGCCCAAACAAGTCTCTAAAAGCATGAGTTTGCAACTACTTTACTTTTGGAGAAAATTCAAAACATTGACTTTTCACTAGAGCCCAATAGCAAAAATCAGGTTTTGAATGAAGAATCACATTTCTTGGTATAATCATGCTGCATTGAAATTTTTGATGGTTTTTTACTCCTCTCAACAGCCCAAACAAGTTTCTAAAAGGATGAGTTTGCAACTACTTTACTTTTGGAGAAAATTCAAAACATTCATTATTCAATAGGGCCCAAACTATCAAAAACCAGCGGTTTAAATGAACACACATTTCTTGGTAGAATCATGCAGGACTGAAATTTTTGATGTTTTTCTACTCCTCTCATGAGCCCAAACAAGTCTCTAAAAGCATGAGTTTGCAACTACTTTACTTTTGGAGAAAATTCAAAACATTCATTATTCAATAGAGCCCAATAGCAAAAATCAGGTTTTGAATGAAGATTCACATTTCTTGGTAGAATCATGCAGGATTGAAATTTTTGATGGTTTTTTACTCCTCTCAACAGCCCAAACAAGTTTCTAAAAGGATGAGTTTGCAACTACTTTACTTTTGGAGAAAATTCAAAACATTCATTATTCAATAGGGCCCAAACTATCAAAAACCAGCGGTTTCAATGAACACACATTTCTTGGTAGAATCATGCAGGACTGAAATTTTTGATGTTTTTCTACTCCTCTCATGAGCCCAAACAAGTCTCTAAAAGCATGAGTTTACAACTACTTTACTTTTGGAGAAAATTCAAAACATTCATTATTCAATAGAGCCCAATAGCAAAAATCAGGTTTTGAATGAAGAATCACATTTCTTGGTAAAATCATGCAGGATTGAAATTTTTGATGGTTTTTTACTCCTCTCAACAGCCCAAACAAGTTTCTAAAAGGATGAGTTTGCAACTACTTTACTTTTGGAGAAAATTCAAAACATTCATTATTCAATAGGGCCCAAACTATCAAAAACCAGCGGTTTCAATGAACACACATTTCTTGGTAGAATCATGCAGGACTGAAATTTTTGATGTTTTTCTACTCCTCTCATGAGCCCAAACAAGTCTCTAAAAGCATGAGTTTGCAACTACTTTACTTTCGGAGAAAATTCAAAACATTCACTATTCAATAAAGCCCAATAGCAAAAATCAGGTTTTGAATGAAGAATCACATTTCTTGGTAAAATCATGCAGGATTGAAATTTTTGATGGTTTTTTACTCCTCTCAACAGCCCAAACAAGTTTCTAAAAGGATGAGTTTGCAACTACTTTACTTTTGGAGAAAATTCAAAACATTCATTATTCAATAGGGCCCAAACTATCAAAAACCAGCGGTTTCAATGAACACACATTTATTGGTAGAATCGTGCAGGACTGAAATTTTTGATGTTTTTCTACTCCTCTCATGAGCCCAAACAAGTCTCTAAAAGCATGAGTTTGCAACTACTTTACTTTTGGAGAAAATTCAAAACATTCATTATTCAATAGGGCCCAAACTATCAAAAACCAGCGGTTTCAATGAACACACATTTCTTGGTAGAATCATGCAGGACTGAAATTTTTGATGTTTTTCTACTCCTCTCATGAGCCCAAACAAGTCTCTAAAAGCATGAGTTTGCAACTACTTTACTTTTGGAGAAAATTCAAAACATTCATTATTCAATAGCGCCCAATAGCAAAAATCAGGTTTTGAATGAAGAATCACATTTCTTGGTAGAATCTTGCAGGATTGAAATTTTTGATGGTTTTTTACTCCTCTCAACAGCCCAAACAAGTTTCTAAAAGGATGAGTTTGCAACTACTTTACTTTTGGAGAAAATTCAAAACATTCATTTTTCAATAGGGCCCAAACTATCAAAAACCAGCGGTTTCAATGAACACACATTTCTTGGTAGAATCATGCAGGACTGAAATTTTTGATGTTTTTCTACTCCTCTCATGAGCCCAAACAAGTCTCTAAAAGCATGAGTTTGCAACTACTTTACTTTTGGAGAAAATTCAAAACATTCATTATTCAATAGCGCCCAATAGCAAAAATCAGGTTTTGAATGAAGAATCACATTTCTTGGTAGAATCATGCAGGATTGAAATTTTTGATGGTTTTTTACTCCTCTCAACAGCCCAAACAAGTTTCTTAAAGGATGAGTTTGCAACTACTTTACTTTTGGAGAAAATTCAAAACATTCATTATTCAATAGGGCCCAAACTATGAAAAACCAGCGGTTTCAATGAACACACATTTCTTGGTAGAATCATGCAGGACTGAAATTTTTGATGTTTTTCTACTCCTCTCATGAGCCCAAACAAGTCTCTAAAAGCATGAGTTTGCAACTACTTTACTTTTGGAGAAAATTCAAAACATTCATTATTCAATAGAGCCCAATAGCAAAAATCAGGTTTTGAATGAAGAATCACATTTCTTGGTAGAATCATGCAGGATTGAAATTTTTGATGGTTTTTTACTCCTCTCAACAGCCCAAACAAGTTTTTAAAAGGATGAGTTTGCAACTACTTTACTTTTGGAGAAAATTCAAAACATTCATTATTCAATAGGGCCCAAACTATCAAAAACCAGCGGTTTGAATGAACACACATTTCTTGGTAGAATCATGCAGGACTGAAATTTTTGATGTTTTTCTACTCCTCCCATGAGCCCAAACAAGTCTCTAAAAGCATGAGTTTGCAACTACTTTACTTTTGGAGAAAATTCAAAACATTCATTATTCAATAGAGCCCAATAGCAAAAATCAGGTTTTGAATGAAGAATCACATTTCTTGGTAGAATCATGCAGGATTGAAATTTTTGATGGTTTTTTACTCCTCTCAACAGCCCAAACAAGTTTCTAAAAGGATGAGTTTGCAACTACTTTACTTTTGGAGAAAATTCAAAACATTCATTATTCAATAGAGCCCAATAGCAAAAATCAGGTTTTGAATGAAGAATCACATTTCTTGGTAGAATCATGCAGGATTGAAATTTTTGATGGTTTTGTACTCCTCTCAACAGCCCAAACAAGTTTCTAAAAGGATGAGTTTGCAACTACTTTACTTTTGGAGAAAATTCAAAACATTCATTATTCAATAGGGCCCAAAATATCAAAAACCAGCGGTTTGAATGAACACACATTTCTTGGTAGAATCGTGCAGGACTGAAATTTTTGATGTTTTTCTACTCCTCTCATGAGCCCAAACAAGTCTCTAAAAGGATGAGTTTGCAACTACTTTACTTTTGGAGAAAATTCAAAACATTCATTATTCAATAGAGCCCAATAGCAAAAATCAGGTTTTGAATGAAGAATCACATTTCTTGGTAGAATCATGCAGGATTGAAATTTTTGATGGTTTTTTACTCCTCTCAACAGCCCAAACAAGTTTCTAAAAGGATGAGTTTGCAACTACTTTACTTTTGGAGAAAATTCAAAACATTCATTATTCAATAGGGCCCAAAATATCCAAAACCAGCTGTTTGAATGAACACACATTTCTTGGTAGAATCGTGCAGGACTGAAATTTTTGATGTTTTTCTACTCCTCTCATGAGCCCAAACAAGTCTCTAAAAGCATGAGTTTGCAACTACTTTACTTTTGGAGAAAATTCAAAACATTCACTTTTCACTAGAGCCCAATAGCAAAAATCAGGTTTTGAATGAAGAATCACATTTCTTGGTAGAATCATGCTGCATTGAAATTTTTGATGGTTTTTTACTCCTCTCAACAGCCCAAACAAGTTTCTAAAAGGATGAGTTTGCAACTACTTTACTTATGGAGAAAATTCAAAACATTCATTATTCAATAGTGCCCAAACTATCAAAAACCAGCGGTTTAAATGAACACACATTTCTTGGTAGAATCATGCAGGACTGAAATTTTTGATGTTTTTCTACTCCTCTCATGAGCCCAAACAAGTCTCTAAAAGCATGAGTTTGCAACTACTTTACTTTTGGAGAAAATTCAAAACATTCATTATTCAATAGAGCCCAATAGCAAAAATCAGGTTTTGAATGAAGATTCACATTTCTTGGTAGAATCATGCAGGATTGAAATTTTTGATGGTTTTTTACTCCTCTCAACAGCCCAAACAAGTTTCTAAAAGGATGAGTTTGCAACTACTTTACTTTTGGAGAAAATTCAAAACATTCATTATTCAATAGGGCCCAAACTATCAAAAACCAGCGGTTTCAATGAACACACATTTCTTGGTAGAATCATGCAGGACTGAAATTTTTGATGTTTTTCTACTCCTCTCATGAGCCCAAACAAGTCTCTAAAAGCATGAGTTTACAACTACTTTACTTTTGGAGAAAATTCAAAACATTCATTATTCAATAGAGCCCAATAGCAAAAATCAGGTTTTGAATGAAGAATCACATTTCTTGGTAAAATCATGCAGGATTGAAATTTTTGATGGTTTTTTACTCCTCTCAACAGCCCAAACAAGTTTCTAAAAGGATGAGTTTGCAACTACTTTACTTTTGGAGAAAATTCAAAACATTCATTATTCAATAGGGCCCAAACTATCAAAAACCAGCGGTTTCAATGAACACACATTTCTTGGTAGAATCATGCAGGACTGAAATTTTTGATGTTTTTCTACTCCTCTCATGAGCCCAAACAAGTCTCTAAAAGCATGAGTTTGCAACTACTTTACTTTCGGAGAAAATTCAAAACATTCACTATTCAATAGAGCCCAATAGCAAAAATCAGGTTTTGAATGAAGAATCACATTTCTTGGTAAAATCATGCAGGATTGAAATTTTTGATGGTTTTTTACTCCTCTCAACAGCCCAAACAAGTTTCTAAAAGGATGAGTTTGCAACTACTTTACTTTTGGAGAAAATTCAAAACATTCATTATTCAATAGGGCCCAAACTATCAAAAACCAGTGGTTTCAATGAACACACATTTATTGGTAGAATCGTGCAGGACTGAAATTTTTGATGTTTTTCTACTCCTCTCATGAGCCCAAACAAGTCTCTAAAAGCATGAGTTTGCAACTACTTTACTTTTGGAGAAAATTCAAAACATTCATTATTCAATAGGGCCCAAACTATCAAAAACCAGCGGTTTCAATGAACACACATTTCTTGGTAGAATCGTGCAGGACTGAAATTTTTGATGTTTTTCTACTCCTCTCATGAGCCCAAACAAGTCTCTAAAAGCATGAGTTTGCAACTACTTTACTTTTGGAGAAAATTCAAAACATTCATTATTCAATAGAGCCCAATAGCAAAAATCAGGTTTTGAATGAAGAATCACATTTCTTGGTAGAATCATGCAGGATTGAAATTTTTGATGGTTTTTTACTCCTCTCAACAGCCCAAACAAGTTTCTAAAAGGATGAGTTTGCAACTACTTTACTTTTGGAGAAAATTCAAAACATTCATTATTCAATAGGGCCCAAACTATCAAAAACCAGCTGTTTCAATGAACACACATTTCTTGGTAGAATCATGCAGGACTGAAATTTTTGATGTTTTTCTACTCCTCTCATGAGCCCAAACAAGTCTCTAAAAGCATGAGTTTGCAACTACTTTACTTTTGGAGAAAATTCAAAACATTCATTATTCAATAGGGCCCAAACTATCAAAAACCAGCGGTTTCAATGAACACACATTTCTTGGTAGAATCGTGCAGGACTGAAATTTTTGATGTTTTTCTACTCCTCTCATGAGCCCAAACAAGTCTCTAAAAGCATGAGTTTGCAACTACTTTACTTTTGGAGAAAATTCAAAACATTCATTATTCAATAGAGCCCAATAGCAAAAATCAGGTTTTGAATGAAGAATCACATTTCTTGGTAGAATCATGCAGGATTACAATTTTTGATGGTTTTTTACTCCTCTCAACAGCCCAAACAAGTTTCTAAAAGGATGAGTTTCCAACTACTTTACTTTTGGAGAAAATTCAAAACATTCATTATTCAATAGGGCCCAAACTATCAAAAACCAGCGGTTTCAATGAACACACATTTCTTGGTAGAATCATGCAGGACTGAAATTTTTGATGTTTTTCTACTCCTCTCATGAGCCCAAACAAGTCTCTAAAAGCATGAGTTTGCAACTACTTTACTTTTGGAGAAAATTCAAAACATTCATTATTCAATAGCGCCCAATAGCAAAAATCAGGTTTTGAATGAAGAATCACATTTCTTGGTAGAATCATGCAGGATTGAAATTTTTGATGGTTTTTTACTCCTCTCAACAGCCCAAACAAGTTTCTAAAAGGATGAGTTTGCAACTACTTTACTTTTGGAGAAAATTCAAAACATTCATTATTCAATAGGGCCCAAACTATCAAAAACCAGCGGTTTCAATGAACACACATTTCTTGGTAGAATCATGCAGGACTGAAATTTTTGATGTTTTTCTACTCCTCTCATGAGCCCAAACAAGTCTCTAAAAGCATGAGTTTGCAACTACTTTACTTTTGGAGAAAATTCAAAACATTCATTATTCAATAGAGCCCAATAGCAAAAATCAGGTTTTGAATGAAGAATCACATTTCTTGGTAAAATCATGCAGGATTGAAATTTTTGATGGTTTTTTACTCCTCTCAACAGCCCAAACAAGTTTCTAAAAGGATGAGTTTGCAACTACTTTACTTTTGGAGAAAATTCAAAACATTCATTATTCAATAGAGCCCAATAGCAAAAATCAGGTTTTGAATGAAGAATCACATTTATTGGTAGAATCATGCAGGATTGAAATTTTTGATGGTTTTTTACTCCTCTCAACAGCCCAAACAAGTTTCTAAAAGGATGAGTTTGCAACTACTTTACTTTTGGAGAAAATTCAAAACATTCATTATTCAATAGGGCCCAAACTATCAAAAACCAGCGGTTTCAATGAACACACATTTCTTGGTAGAATCGTGCAGGACTGAAATTTTTGATGTTTTTCTACTCCTCTCATGAGCCCAAACAAGTCTCTAAAAGCATGAGTTTGCAACTACTTTACTTTTGGAGAAAATTCAAAACATTCATTATTCAATAGCGCCCAATAGCAAAAATCAGGTTTTGAATGAAGAATCACATTTCTTGGTAGAATCATGCAGGATTGAAATTTTTGATGGTTTTTTACTCCTCTCAACAGCCCAAACAAGTTTCTAAAAGGATGAGTTTGCAACTACTTTACTTTTGGAGAAAATTCAAAACATTCATTATTCAATAGGGCCCAAAATATCAAAAACCAGCGGTTTGAATGAACACACATTTCTTGGTAGAATCGTGCAGGACTGAAATTTTTGATGTTTTTCTACTCCTCTCATGAGCCCAAACAAGTCTCTAAAAGGATGAGTTTGCAACTACTTTACTTTTGGAGAAAATTCAAAACATTCATTATTCAATAGAGCCCAATAGCAAAAACCAGCGTTTTGAATGAAGAATCACATTTCTTGGTAGAATCATGCAGGATTGAAATTTTTGATGGTTTTTTACTCCTCTCAACAGCCCAAACAAGTTTCTAAAAGGATGAGTTTGCAAATACTTTACTTTTGGAGAAAATTCAAAACATTCATTATTTAATAGGGCCCAAACTATCAAAAACCAGCGGTTTCAATGAACACACATTTCTTGGTAGAATAATGCAGGACTGAAATTTTTGATGTTTTTCTACTCCTTTCATGAGCCCAAACAAGTCTCTAAAAGCATGAGTTTGCAACTACTTTACTTTTGGAGAAAATTCAAAACATTCATTATTCAATAGAGCCCAATAGCAAAAATCAGGTTTTGAATGAAGAATCACATTTCTTGGTAGAATCATGCAGGATTGAAATTTTTGATGGTTTTTTACTCCTCTCAACAGCCCAAACAAGTTTCTAAAAGGATGAGTTTGCAACTACTTTACTTTTGGAGAAAAATCAGAACATTCATTATTCAATAGAGCCCAATAGCAAAAATCAGGTTTTGAATGAAGAATCACATTTATTGGTAGAATCATGCAGGATTGAAATTTTTGATGGTTTTTTACTCCTCTCAACAGCCCAAACAAGTTTCTAAAAGGATGAGTTTGCAACTACTTTACTTTTGGAGAAAATTCAAAACATTCATTATTCAATAGGGCCCAAACTATCAAAAACCAGCGGTTTCAATGAACACACATTTCTTGGTAGAATCGTGCAGGACTGAAATTTTTGATGTTTTTCTACTCCTCTCATGAGCCCAAACAAGTCTGTAAAAGCATGAGTTTGCAACTACTTTACTTTTGGAGAAAATTCAAAACATTCATTATTCAAAAGGGCCCAAACTATCAAAAACCAGCGGTTTCAATGAACACACATTTCTTGGTAGAATCGTGCAGGACTGAAATTTTTGATGTTTTTCTACTCCTCTCATGAGCCCAAACAAGTCTCTAAAAGCATGAGTTTGCAACTACTTTACTTTTGGAGAAAATTCAAAACATTCATTATTCAATAGCGCCCAATAGCAAAAATCAGGTTTTGAATGAAGAATCACATTTCTTGGTAGAATCATGCAGGATTGAAATTTTTGATGGTTTTTTACTCCTCTCAACAGCCCAAACAAGTTTCTAAAAGGATGAGTTTGCAACTACTTTACTTTTGGAGAAAATTCAAAACATTCATTATTCAATAGGGCCCAAAATATCAAAAACCAGCGGTTTGAATGAACACACATTTCTTGGTAGAATCGTGCAGGACTGAAATTTTTGATGTTTTTCTACTCCTCTCATGAGCCCAAACAAGTCTCTAAAAGGATGAGTTTGCAACTACTTTACTTTTGGAGAAAATTCAAAACATTCATTATTCAATAGAGCCCAATAGCAAAAACCAGCGTTTTGAATGAAGAATCACATTTTTTGGTAGAATCATGCAGGTTTGAAATTTTTGATGGTTTTTTACTCCTCTCAACAGCCCAAACAAGTTTCTAAAAGGATGAGTTTGCAACTACTTTACTTTTGGAGAAAATTCAAAACATTCATTATTCAATAGGGCCCAAACTATCAAAAACCAGCGGTTTCAATGAACACACATTTCTTGGTAGAATCGTGCAGGACTGAAATTTTTGATGTTTTTCTACTCCTCTCATGAGCCCAAACAAGTCTCTAAAAGCATGAGTTTGCAACTACTTTACTTTTGGAGAAAATTCAAAACATTCATTATTCAATAGCGCACAATAGCAAAAATCAGGTTTTGAATGAAGAATCACATTTCTTGGTAGAATCATGCAGGATTGAAATTTTTGATGGTTTTTTACTCCTCTCAACAGCCCAAACAAGTTTCTAAAAGGATGAGTTTGCAACTACTTTACTTTTGGAGAAAATTCAAAACATTCATTATTCAATAGGGCCCAAACTATCAAAAACCAGCGGCTTCAATGAACACACATTTCTTGGTAGAATCATGCAGGACTGAAATTTTTGATGTTTTTCTACTCCTCTCATGAGCCCAAACAAGTCTCTAAAAGCATGAGTTTGCAACTACTTTACTTTTGGAGAAAATTCAAAACATTCATTATTCAATAGAGCCCAATAGCAAAAATCAGGTTTTGAATGAAGAATCACATTTCTTGGTAGAATCATGCAGGATTGAAATTTTTGATGGTTTTGTACTCCTCTCAACAGCCCAAACAAGTTTCTAAAAGGATGAGTTTGCAACTACTTTACTTTTGGAGAAAATTCAAAACATTCATTATTCAATAGGGCCCAAAATATCAAAAACCAGCGGTTTGAATGAACACACATTTCTTGGTAGAATCGTGCAGGACTGAAATTTTTGATGTTTTTCTACTCCTCTCATGAGCCCAAACAAGTCTCTAAAAGGATGAGTTTGCAACTACTTTACTTTTGGAGAAAATTCAAAACATTCATTATTCAATAGAGCCCAATAGCAAAAACCAGCGTTTTGAATGAAGAATCACATTTCTTGGTAGAATCATGCAGGATTACAATTTTTGATGGTTTTTTACTCCTCTCAACAGCCCAAACAATTTTCTAAAAGGATGAGTTTCCAACTACTTTACTTTTGGAGAAAATTCAAAACATTCATTATTCAATAGGGCCCAAACTATCAAAAACCAGCGGTTTCAATGAACACACATTTCTTGGTAGAATCATGCAGGACTGAAATTTTTGATGTTTTTCTACTCCTCTCATGAGCCCAAACAAGTCTCTAAAAGCATGAGTTTGCAACTACTTTACTTTTGGAGAAAATTCAAAACATTCATTATTCAATAGAGCCCAATAGCAAAAATCAGGTTTTGAATGAAGAATCACATTTCTTGGTAGAATCATGCAGGATTGAAATTTTTGATGGTTTTTTACTCCTCTCAACAGCCCAAACAAGTTTCTAAAAGGATGAGTTTGCAACTACTTTACTTTTGGAGAAAATTCAAAACATTCATTATTCAATAGGGCCCAAAATATCCAAAACCAGCGGTTTGAATGAACACACATTTCTTGGTAGAATCGTGCAGGACTGAAATTTTTGATGTTTTTCTACTCCTCTCATGAGCCCAAACAAGTCTCTAAAAGCATGAGTTTGCAACTACTTTACTTTTGGAGAAAATTCAAAACACTGACTTTTCACTAGAGCCCAATAGCAAAAATCAGGTTTTGAATGAAGAATCACATTTCTTGGTAGAATCATGCTGCATTGAAATTTTTGATGGTTTTTTACTCCTCTCAACAGCCCAAACAAGTTTCTAAAAGGATGAGTTTGCAACTACTTTACTTTTGGAGAAAATTCAAAACATTCATTATTCAATAGGGCCCAAACTATCAAAAACCAGCGGTTTAAATGAACACACATTTCTTGGTAGAATCATGCAGGACTGAAATTTTTGATGTTTTTCTACTCCTCTCATGAGCCCAAACAAGTCTCTAAAAGCATGAGTTTGCAACTACTTTACTTTTGGAGAAAATTCAAAACATTCATTATTCAATAGAGCCCAATAGCAAAAATCAGGTTTTGAATGAAGATTCACATTTCTTGGTAGAATCATGCAGGATTGAAATTTTTGATGGTTTTTTACTCCTCTCAACAGCCCAAACAAGTTTCTAAAAGGATGAGTTTGCAACTACTTTACTTTTGGAGAAAATTCAAAACATTCATTATTCAATAGGGCCCAAACTATCAAAAACCAGCGGTTTCAATGAACACACATTTCTTGGTAGAATCATGCAGGACTGAAATTTTTGATGTTTTTCTACTCCTCTCATGAGCCCAAACAAGTCTCTAAAAGCATGAGTTTACAACTACTTTACTTTTGGAGAAAATTCAAAACATTCATTATTCAATAGAGCCCAATAGCAAAAATCAGGTTTTGAATGAAGAATCACATTTCTTGGTAAAATCATGCAGGATTGAAATTTTTGATGGTTTTTTACTCCTCTCAACAGCCCAAACATGTTTCTAAAAGGATGAGTTTGCAACTACTTTACTTTTGGAGAAAATTCAAAACATTCATTATTCAATAGGGCCCAAACTATCAAAAACCAGCGGTTTCAATGAACACACATTTCTTGGTAGAATCATGCAGGACTGAAATTTTTGATGTTTTTCTACTCCTCTCATGAGCCCAAACAAGTCTCTAAAAGCATGAGTTTGCAACTACTTTACTTTCGGAGAAAATTCAAAACATTCACTATTCAATAAAGCCCAATAGCAAAAATCAGGTTTTGAATGAAGAATCACATTTCTTGGTAAAATCATGCAGGATTGAAATTTTTGATGGTTTTTTACTCCTCTCAACAGCCCAAACAAGTTTCTAAAAGGATGAGTTTGCAACTACTTTACTTTTGGAGAAAATTCAAAACATTCATTATTCAATAGGGCCCAAACTATCAAAAACCAGCGGTTTCAATGAACACACATTTATTGGTAGAATCGTGCAGGACTGAAATTTTTGATGTTTTTCTACTCCTCTCATGAGCCCAAACAAGTCTCTAAAAGCATGAGTTTGCAACTACTTTACTTTTGGAGAAAATTCAAAACATTCATTATTCAATAGGGCCCAAACTATCAAAAACCAGCGGTTTCAATGAACACACATTTCTTGGTAGAATCATGCAGGACTGAAATTTTTGATGTTTTTCTACTCCTCTCATGAGCCCAAACAAGTCTCTAAAAGCATGAGTTTGCAACTACTTTACTTTTGGAGAAAATTCAAAACATTCATTATTCAATAGCGCCCAATAGCAAAAATCAGGTTTTGAATGAAGAATCACATTTCTTGGTAGAATCTTGCAGGATTGAAATTTTTGATGGTTTTTTACTCCTCTCAACAGCCCAAACAAGTTTCTAAAAGGATGAGTTTGCAACTACTTTACTTTTGGAGAAAATTCAAAACATTCATTTTTCAATAGGGCCCAAACTATCAAAAACCAGCGGTTTCAATGAACACACATTTCTTGGTAGAATCATGCAGGACTGAAATTTTTGATGTTTTTCTACTCCTCTCATGAGCCCAAACAAGTCTCTAAAAGCATGAGTTTGCAACTACTTTACTTTTGGAGAAAATTCAAAACATTCATTATTCAATAGCGCCCAATAGCAAAAATCAGGTTTTGAATGAAGAATCACATTTCTTGGTAGAATCATGCAGGATTGAAATTTTTGATGGTTTTTTACTCCTCTCAACAGCCCAAACAAGTTTCTTAAAGGATGAGTTTGCAACTACTTTACTTTTGGAGAAAATTCAAAACATTCATTATTCAATAGGGCCCAAACTATGAAAAACCAGCGGTTTCAATGAACACACATTTCTTGGTAGAATCATGCAGGACTGAAATTTTTGATGTTTTTCTACTCCTCTCATGAGCCCAAACAAGTCTCTAAAAGCATGAGTTTGCAACTACTTTACTTTTGGAGAAAATTCAAAACATTCATTATTCAATAGAGCCCAATAGCAAAAATCAGGTTTTGAATGAAGAATCACATTTCTTGGTAGAATCATGCAGGATTGAAATTTTTGATGGTTTTTTACTCCTCTCAACAGCCCAAACAAGTTTTTAAAAGGATGAGTTTGCAACTACTTTACTTTTGGAGAAAATTCAAAACATTCATTATTCAATAGGGCCCAAACTATCAAAAACCAGCGGTTTGAATGAACACACATTTCTTGGTAGAATCATGCAGGACTGAAATTTTTGATGTTTTTCTACTCCTCCCATGAGCCCAAACAAGTCTCTAAAAGCATGAGTTTGCAACTACTTTACTTTTGGAGAAAATTCAAAACATTCATTATTCAATAGAGCCCAATAGCAAAAATCAGGTTTTGAATGAAGAATCACATTTCTTGTTAGAATCATGCAGGATTGAAATTTTTGATGGTTTTTTACTCCTCTCAACAGCCCAAACAAGTTTCTAAAAGGATGAGTTTGCAACTACTTTACTTTTGGAGAAAATTCAAAACATTCATTATTCAATAGAGCCCAATAGCAAAAATCAGGTTTTGAATGAAGAATCACATTTCTTGGTAGAATCATGCAGGATTGAAATTTTTGATGGTTTTGTACTCCTCTCAACAGCCCAAACAAGTTTCTAAAAGGATGAGTTTGCAACTACTTTACTTTTGGAGAAAATTCAAAACATTCATTATTCAATAGGGCCCAAAATATCAAAAACCAGCGGTTTGAATGAACACACATTTCTTGGTAGAATCGTGCAGGACTGAAATTTTTGATGTTTTTCTACTCTTCTTATGAGCCCAAACAAGTCTCTAAAAGGATGAGTTTGCAACTACTTTACTTTTGGAGAAAATTCAAAACATTCATTATTCAATAGAGCCCAATAGCAAAAATCAGGTTTTGAATGAAGAATCACATTTCTTGGTAGAATCATGCAGGATTGAAATTTTTGATGGTTTTTTACTCCTCTCAACAGCCCAAACAAGTTTCTAAAAGGATGAGTTTGCAACTACTTTACTTTTGGAGAAAATTCAAAACATTCATTATTCAATAGGGCCCAAAATATCCAAAACCAGCTGTTTGAATGAACACACATTTCTTGGTAGAATCGTGCAGGACTGAAATTTTTGATGTTTTTCTACTCCTCTCATGAGCCCAAACAAGTCTCTAAAAGCATGAGTTTGCAACTACTTTACTTTTGGAGAAAATTCAAAACATTCACTTTTCACTAGAGCCCAATAGCAAAAATCAGGTTTTGAATGAAGAATCACATTTCTTGGTAGAATCATGCTGCATTGAAATTTTTGATGGTTTTTTACTCCTCTCAACAGCCCAAACAAGTTTCTAAAAGGATGAGTTTGCAACTACTTTACTTATGGAGAAAATTCAAAACATTCATTATTCAATAGTGCCCAAACTATCAAAAACCAGCGGTTTAAATGAACACACATTTCTTGGTAGAATCATGCAGGACTGAAATTTTTGATGTTTTTCTACTCCTCTCATGAGCCCAAACAAGTCTCTAAAAGCATGAGTTTGCAACTACTTTACTTTTGGAGAAAATTCAAAACATTCATTATTCAATAGAGCCCAATAGCAAAAATCAGGTTTTGAATGAAGATTCACATTTCTTGGTAGAATCATGCAGGATTGAAATTTTTGATGGTTTTTTACTCCTCTCAACAGCCCAAACAAGTTTCTAAAAGGATGAGTTTGCAACTACTTTACTTTTGGAGAAAATTCAAAACATTCATTATTCAATAGGGCCCAAACTATCAAAAACCAGCGGTTTCAATGAACACACATTTCTTGGTAGAATCATGCAGGACTGAAATTTTTGATGTTTTTCTACTCCTCTCATGAGCCCAAACAAGTCTCTAAAAGCATGAGTTTACAACTACTTTACTTTTGGAGAAAATTCAAAACATTCATTATTCAATAGAGCCCAATAGCAAAAATCAGGTTTTGAATGAAGAATCACATTTCTTGGTAAAATCATGCAGGATTGAAATTTTTGATGGTTTTTTACTCCTCTCAACAGCCCAAACAAGTTTCTAAAAGGATGAGTTTGCAACTACTTTACTTTTGGAGAAAATTCAAAACATTCATTATTCAATAGGGCCCAAACTATCAAAAACCAGCGGTTTCAATGAACACACATTTCTTGGTAGAATCATGCAGGACTGAAATTTTTGATGTTTTTCTACTCCTCTCATGAGCCCAAACAAGTCTCTAAAAGCATGAGTTTGCAACTACTTTACTTTCGGAGAAAATTCAAAACATTCACTATTCAATAGAGCCCAATAGCAAAAATCAGGTTTTGAATGAAGAATCACATTTCTTGGTAAAATCATGCAGGATTGAAATTTTTGATGGTTTTTTACTCCTCTCAACAGCCCAAACAAGTTTCTAAAAGGATGAGTTTGCAACTACTTTACTTTTGGAGAAAATTCAAAACATTCATTATTCAATAGGGCCCAAACTATCAAAAACCAGTGGTTTCAATGAACACACATTTATTGGTAGAATCGTGCAGGACTGAAATTTTTGATGTTTTTCTACTCCTCTCATGAGCCCAAACAAGTCTCTAAAAGCATGAGTTTGCAACTACTTTACTTTTGGAGAAAATTCAAAACATTCATTATTCAATAGGGCCCAAACTATCAAAAACCAGCGGTTTCAATGAACACACATTTCTTGGTAGAATCGTGCAGGACTGAAATTTTTGATGTTTTTCTACTCCTCTCATGAGCCCAAACAAGTCTCTAAAAGCATGAGTTTGCAACTACTTTACTTTTGGAGAAAATTCAAAACATTCATTATTCAATAGAGCCCAATAGCAAAAATCAGGTTTTGAATGAAGAATCACATTTCTTGGTAGAATCATGCAGGATTGAAATTTTTGATGGTTTTTTACTCCTCTCAACAGCCCAAACAAGTTTCTAAAAGGATGAGTTTGCAACTACTTTACTTTTGGAGAAAATTCAAAACATTCATTATTCAATAGGGCCCTAACTATCAAAAACCAGCTGTTTCAATGAACACACATTTCTTGGTAGAATCATGCAGGACTGAAATTTTTGATGTTTTTCTACTCCTCTCATGAGCCCAAACAAGTCTCTAAAAGCATGAGTTTGCAACTACTTTACTTTTGGAGAAAATTCAAAACATTCATTATTCAATAGAGCCCAATAGCAAAAATCAGGTTTTGAATGAAGAATCACATTTCTTGGTAGAATCATGCAGGATTACAATTTTTGATGGTTTTTTACTCCTCTCAACAGCCCAAACAAGTTTCTAAAAGGATGAGTTTCCAACTACTTTACTTTTGGAGAAAATTCAAAACATTCATTATTCAATAGGGCCCAAACTATCAAAAACCAGCGGTTTCAATGAACACACATTTCTTGGTAGAATCATGCAGGACTGAAATTTTTGATGTTTTTCTACTCCTCTCATGAGCCCAAACAAGTCTCTAAAAGCATGAGTTTGCAACTACTTTACTTTTGGAGAAAATTCAAAACATTCATTATTCAATAGCGCCCAATAGCAAAAATCAGGTTTTGAATGAAGAATCACATTTCTTGGTAGAATCATGCAGGATTGAAATTTTTGATGGTTTTTTACTCCTCTCAACAGCCCAAACAAGTTTCTAAAAGGATGAGTTTGCAACTACTTTACTTTTGGAGAAAATTCAAAACATTCATTATTCAATAGGGCCCAAACTATCAAAAACCAGCGGTTTCAATGAACACACATTTCTTGGTAGAATCATGCAGGACTGAAATTTTTGATGTTTTTCTACTCCTCTCATGAGCCCAAACAAGTCTCTAAAAGCATGAGTTTGCAACTACTTTACTTTTGGAGAAAATTCAAAACATTCATTATTCAATAGAGCCCAATAGCAAAAATCAGGTTTTGAATGAAGAATCACATTTCTTGGTAGAATCATGCAGGATTGAAATTTTTGATGGTTTTTTACTCCTCTCAACAGCCCAAACAAGTTTCTAAAAGGATGAGTTTGCAACTACTTTACTTTTGGAGAAAATTCAAAACATTCATTATTCAATAGAGCCCAATAGCAAAAATCAGGTTTTGAATGAAGAATCACATTTATTGGTAGAATCATGCAGGATTGAAATTTTTGATGGTTTTTTACTCCTCTCAACAGCCCAAACAAGTTTCTAAAAGGATGAGTTTGCAACTACTTTACTTTTGGAGAAAATTCAAAACATTCATTATTCAATAGGGCCCAAACTATCAAAAACCAGCGGTTTCAATGAACACACATTTCTTGGTAGAATCGTGCAGGACTGAAATTTTTGATGTTTTTCTACTCCTCTCATGAGCCCAAACAAGTCTCTAAAAGCATGAGTTTGCAACTACTTTACTTTTGGAGAAAATTCAAAACATTCATTATTCAATAGCGCCCAATAGCAAAAATCAGGTTTTGAATGAAGAATCACATTTCTTGGTAGAATCATGCAGGATTGAAATTTTTGATGGTTTTTTACTCCTCTCAACAGCCCAAACAAGTTTCTAAAAGGATGAGTTTGCAACTACTTTACTTTTGGAGAAAATTCAAAACATTCATTATTCAATAGGGCCCAAACTATCAAAAACCAGCGGTTTCAATGAACACACATTTCTTGGTAGAATCATGCAGGACTGAAATTTTTGATGTTTTTCTACTCTTCTCATGAGCCCAAACAAGTCTCTAAAAGCATGAGTTTGCAACTACTTTACTTTTAGAGAAAATTCAAAATATTCATTATTCAATAGAGCCCAATAGCAAAAATCAGGTTTTGAATGAAGAATCACATTACTTGGTAGAATCATGCAGGATTGAAATTTTTGATGGTTTTTTACTCCTCTCAACAGCCCAAACAAGTTTCTAAAAGGATGAGTTTGCAACTACTTTACTTTTGGAGAAAATTCAAAACATTCATTATTCAATAGGGCCCAAAATATCAAAAACCAGCGGTTTGAATGAACACACATTTCTTGGTAGAATCGTGCAGGACTGAAATTTTTGATGTTTTTCTACTCCTCTCATGAGCCCAAACAAGTCTCTAAAAGGATGAGTTTGCAACTACTTTACTTTTGGAGAAAATTCAAAACATTCATTATTCAATAGAGCCCAATAGCAAAAACCAGCGTTTTGAATGAAGAATCACATTTCTTGGTAGAATCATGCAGGATTGAAATTTTTGATGGTTTTTTACTCCTCTCAACAGCCCAAACAAGTTTCTAAAAGGATGAGTTTGCAAATACTTTACTTTTGGAGAAAATTCAAAACATTCATTATTTAATAGGGCCCAAACTATCAAAAACCAGCGGTTTCAATGAACACACATTTCTTGGTAGAATAATGCAGGACTGAAATTTTTGATGTTTTTCTACTCCTTTCATGAGCCCAAACAAGTCTCTAAAAGGATGAGTTTGCAACTACTTTACTTTTGGAGAAAATTCAAAACATTCATTATTCAATAGAGCCCAATAGCAAAAATCAGGTTTTGAATGAAGAATCACATTTCTTGGTAGAATCATGCAGGATTGAAATTTTTGATGGTTTTTTACTCCTCTCAACAGCCCAAACAAGTTTCTAAAAGGATGAGTTTGCAACTACTTTACTTTTGGAGAAAATTCAAAGCATTCATTATTCAATAGGGCCCAAACTATCAAAAACCAGCGGTTTGAATGAACACACATTTCTTGGTAGAATCATGCAGGACTGAAATTTTTGATGTTTTTCTACTCCTCTCATGAGCCCAAACAAGTCTCTAAAAGCATGAGTTTGCAACTACTTTACTTTTGGAGAAAATTCAAAACATTCATTATTCAATAGAGCCCAATAGCAAAAATCAGGTTTTGAATGAAGAATCACATTTCTTGGTAGAATCATGCAGGATTGAAATTTTTGATGGTTTTTTACTCCTCTCAACAGCCCAAACAAGTTTCTAAAAGGATGAGTTTGCAACTACTTTACTTTTGGAGAAAAATCAGAACATTCATTATTCAATAGAGCCCAATAGCAAAAATCAGGTTTTGAATGAAGAATCACATTTATTGGTAGAATCATGCAGGATTGAAATTTTTGATGGTTTTTTACTCCTCTCAACAGCCCAAACAAGTTTCTAAAAGGATGAGTTTGCAACTACTTTACTTTTGGAGAAAATTCAAAACATTCATTATTCAATAGGGCCCAAACTATCAAAAACCAGCGGTTTCAATGAACACACATTTCTTGGTAGAATCGTGCAGGACTGAAATTTTTGATGTTTTTCTACTCCTCTCATGAGCCCAAACAAGTCTCTAAAAGCATGAGTTTGCAACTACTTTACTTTTGGAGAAAATTCAAAACATTCATTATTCAATAGCGCCCAATAGCAAAAATCAGGTTTTGAATGAAGAATCACATTTCTTGGTAGAATCATGCAGGATTGAAATTTTTGATGGTTTTTTACTCCTCTCAACAGCCCAAACAAGTTTCTAAAAGGATGAGTTTGCAACTACTTTACTTTTGGAGAAAATTCAAAACATTCATTATTCAATAGGGCCCACACTATCAAAAACCAGCGGTTTCAATGAACACACATTTCTTGGTAGAATCATGCAGGACTGAAATTTTTGATGTTTTTCTACTCTTCTCATGAGCCCAAACAAGTCTCTAAAAGCATGAGTTTGCAACTACTTTACTTTTGGAGAAAATTCAAAATATTCATTATTCAATAGAGCCCAATAGCAAAAATCAGGTTTTGAATGAAGAATCACATTACTTGGTAGAATCATGCAGGATTGAAATTTTTGATGGTTTTTTACTCCTCTCAACAGCCCAAACAAGTTTCTAAAAGGATGAGTTTGCAACTACTTTACTTTTGGAGAAAATTCAAAACATTCATTATTCAATAGGGCCCAAAATATCAAAAACCAGCGGTTTGAATGAACACACATTTCTTGGTAGAATCGTGCAGGACTGAAATTTTTGATGTTTTTCTACTCCTCTCATGAGCCCAAACAAGTCTCTAAAAGGATGAGTTTGCAACTACTTTACTTTTGGAGAAAATTCAAAACATTCATTATTCAATAGAGCCCAATAGCAAAAACCAGCGTTTTGAATGAAGAATCACATTTCTTGGTAGAATCATGCAGGATTGAAATTTTTGATGGTTTTTTACTCCTCTCAACAGCCCAAACAAGTTTCTAAAAGGATGAGTTTGCAAATACTTTACTTTTGGAGAAAATTCAAAACATTCATTATTTAATAGGGCCCAAACTATCAAAAACCAGCGGTTTCAATGAACACACATTTCTTGGTAGAATAATGCAGGACTGAAATTTTTGATGTTTTTCTACTCCTTTCATGAGCCCAAACAAGTCTCTAAAAGGATGAGTTTGCAACTACTTTACTTTTGGAGAAAATTCAAAACATTCATTATTCAATAGAGCCCAATAGCAAAAATCAGGTTTTGAATGAAGAATCACATTTCTTGGTAGAATCATGCAGGATTGAAATTTTTGATGGTTTTTTACTCCTCTCAACAGCCCAAACAAGTTTCTAAAAGGATGAGTTTGCAACTACTTTACTTTTGGAGAAAATTCAAAGCATTCATTATTCAATAGGGCCCAAACTATCAAAAACCAGCGGTTTGAATGAACACACATTTCTTGGTAGAATCATGCAGGACTGAAATTTTTGATGTTTTTCTACTCCTCTCATGAGCCCAAACAAGTCTCTAAAAGCATGAGTTTGCAACTACTTTACTTTTGGAGAAAATTCAAAACATTCATTATTCAATAGAGCCCAATAGCAAAAATCAGGTTTTGAATGAAGAATCACATTTCTTGGTAGAATCATGCAGGATTGAAATTTTTGATGGTTTTTTACTCCTCTCAACAGCCCAAACAAGTTTCTAAAAGGATGAGTTTGCAACTACTTTACTTTTGGAGAAAAATCAGAACATTCATTATTCAATAGAGCCCAATAGCAAAAATCAGGTTTTGAATGAAGAATCACATTTATTGGTAGAATCATGCAGGATTGAAATTTTTGATGGTTTTTTACTCCTCTCAACAGCCCAAACAAGTTTCTAAAAGGATGAGTTTGCAACTACTTTACTTTTGGAGAAAATTCAAAACATTCATTATTCAATAGGGCCCAAACTATCAAAAACCAGCGGTTTCAATGAACACACATTTCTTGGTAGAATCGTGCAGGACTGAAATTTTTGATGTTTTTCTACTCCTCTCATGAGCCCAAACAAGTCTCTAAAAGCATGAGTTTGCAACTACTTTACTTTTGGAGAAAATTCAAAACATTCATTATTCAATAGCGCCCAATATCAAAAATCAGGTTTTGAATGAAGAATCACATTTCTTGGTAGAATCATGCAGGATTGAAATTTTTGATGGTTTTTTACTCCTCTCAACAGCCCAAACAAGTTTCTAAAAGGATGAGTTTGCAACTACTTTACTTTTGGAGAAAATTCAAAACATTCATTATTCAATAGGGCCCAAACTATCAAAAACCAGCTGTTTCAATGAACACACATTTCTTGGTAGAATCATGCAGGACTGAAATTTTTGATGTTTTTCTACTCCTCTCATGAGCCCAAACAAGTCTCTAAAAGCATGAGTTTGCAACTACTTTACTTTTGGAGAAAATTCAAAACATTCATTATTCAATAGGGCCCAAACTATCAAAAACCAGCGGTTTCAATGAACACACATTTCTTGGTAGAATCGTGCAGGACTGAAATTTTTGATGTTTTTCTACTCCTCTCATGAGCCCAAACAAGTCTCTAAAAGCATGAGTTTGCAACTACTTTACTTTTGGAGAAAATTCAAAACATTCATTATTCAATAGAGCCCAATAGCAAAAATCAGGTTTTGAATGAAGAATCACATTTCTTGGTAGAATCATGCAGGATTGAAATTTTTGATGGTTTTTTACTCCTCTCAACAGCCCAAACAAGTTTTTAAAAGGATGAGTTTGCAACTACTTTACTTTTGGAGAAAATTCAAAACATTCATTATTCAATAGGGCCCAAACTATCAAAAACCAGCGGTTTGAATGAACACACATTTCTTGGTAGAATCATGCAGGACTGAAATTTTTGATGTTTTTCTACTCCTCCCATGAGCCCAAACAAGTCTCTAAAAGCATGAGTTTGCAACTACTTTACTTTTGGAGAAAATTCAAAACATTCATTATTCAATAGAGCCCAATAGCAAAAATCAGGTTTTGAATGAAGAATCACATTTCTTGGTAGAATCATGCAGGATTGAAATTTTTGATGGTTTTTTACTCCTCTCAACAGCCCAAACAAGTTTCTAAAAGGATGAGTTTGCAACTACTTTACTTTTGGAGAAAATTCAAAACATTCATTATTCAATAGAGCCCAATAGCAAAAATCAGGTTTTGAATGAAGAATCACATTTCTTGGTAGAATCATGCAGGATTGAAATTTTTGATGGTTTTGTACTCCTCTCAACAGCCCAAACAAGTTTCTAAAAGGATGAGTTTGCAACTACTTTACTTTTGGAGAAAATTCAAAACATTCATTATTCAATAGGGCCCAAAATATCAAAAACCAGCGGTTTGAATGAACACACATTTCTTGGTAGAATCGTGCAGGACTGAAATTTTTGATGTTTTTCTACTCCTCTCATGAGCCCAAACAAGTCTCTAAAAGGATGAGTTTGCAACTACTTTACTTTTGGAGAAAATTCAAAACATTCATTATTCAATAGAGCCCAATAGCAAAAATCAGGTTTTGAATGAAGAATCACATTTCTTGGTAGAATCATGCAGGATTGAAATTTTTGATGGTTTTTTACTCCTCTCAACAGCCCAAACAAGTTTCTAAAAGGATGAGTTTGCAACTACTTTACTTTTGGAGAAAATTCAAAACATTCATTATTCAATAGGGCCCAAAATATCCAAAACCAGCTGTTTGAATGAACACACATTTCTTGGTAAAATCGTGCAGGACTGAAATTTTTGATGTTTTTCTACTCCTCTCATGAGCCCAAACAAGTCTCTAAAAGCATGAGTTTGCAACTACTTTACTTTTGGAGAAAATTCAAAACATTCACTTTTCACTAGAGCCCAATAGCAAAAATCAGGTTTTGAATGAAGAATCACATTTCTTGGTAGAATCATGCTGCATTGAAATTTTTGATGGTTTTTTACTCCTCTCAACAGCCCAAACAAGTTTCTAAAAGGATGAGTTTGCAACTACTTTACTTATGGAGAAAATTCAAAACATTCATTATTCAATAGTGCCCAAACTATCAAAAACCAGCGGTTTAAATGAACACACATTTCTTGGTAGAATCATGCAGGACTGAAATTTTTGATGTTTTTCTACTCCTCTCATGAGCCCAAACAAGTCTCTAAAAGCATGAGTTTGCAACTACTTTACTTTTGGAGAAAATTCAAAACATTCATTATTCAATAGAGCCCAATAGCAAAAATCAGGTTTTGAATGAAGATTCACATTTCTTGGTAGAATCATGCAGGATTGAAATTTTTGATGGTTTTTTACTCCTCTCAACAGCCCAAACAAGTTTCTAAAAGGATGAGTTTGCAACTACTTTACTTTTGGAGAAAATTCAAAACATTCATTATTCAATAGGGCCCAAACTATCAAAAACCAGCGGTTTCAATGAACACACATTTCTTGGTAGAATCATGCAGGACTGAAATTTTTGATGTTTTTCTACTCCTCTCATGAGCCCAAACAAGTCTCTAAAAGCATGAGTTTACAACTACTTTACTTTTGGAGAAAATTCAAAACATTCATTATTCAATAGAGCCCAATAGCAAAAATCAGGTTTTGAATGAAGAATCACATTTCTTGGTAAAATCATGCAGGATTGAAATTTTTGATGGTTTTTTACTCCTCTCAACAGCCCAAACAAGTTTCTAAAAGGATGAGTTTGCAACTACTTTACTTTTGGAGAAAATTCAAAACATTCATTATTCAATAGGGCCCAAACTATCAAAAACCAGCGGTTTCAATGAACACACATTTCTTGGTAGAATCATGCAGGACTGAAATTTTTGATGTTTTTCTACTCCTCTCATGAGCCCAAACAAGTCTCTAAAAGCATGAGTTTGCAACTACTTTACTTTCGGAGAAAATTCAAAACATTCACTATTCAATAGAGCCCAATAGCAAAAATCAGGTTTTGAATGAAGAATCACATTTCTTGGTAAAATCATGCAGGATTGAAATTTTTGATGGTTTTTTACTCCTCTCAACAGCCCAAACAAGTTTCTAAAAGGATGAGTTTGCAACTACTTTACTTTTGGAGAAAATTCAAAACATTCATTATTCAATAGGGCCCAAACTATCAAAAACCAGTGGTTTCAATGAACACACATTTATTGGTAGAATCGTGCAGGACTGAAATTTTTGATGTTTTTCTACTCCTCTCATGAGCCCAAACAAGTCTCTAAAAGCATGAGTTTGCAACTACTTTACTTTTGGAGAAAATTCAAAACATTCATTATTCAATAGGGCCCAAACTATCAAAAACCAGCGGTTTCAATGAACACACATTTCTTGGTAGAATCGTGCAGGACTGAAATTTTTGATGTTTTTCTACTCCTCTCATGAGCCCAAACAAGTCTCTAAAAGCATGAGTTTGCAACTACTTTACTTTTGGAGAAAATTCAAAACATTCATTATTCAATAGAGCCCAATAGCAAAAATCAGGTTTTGAATGAAGAATCACATTTCTTGGTAGAATCATGCAGGATTGAAATTTTTGATGGTTTTTTACTCCTCTCAACAGCCCAAACAAGTTTCTAAAAGGATGAGTTTGCAACTACTTTACTTTTGGAGAAAATTCAAAACATTCATTATTCAATAGGGCCCAAACTATCAAAAACCAGCTGTTTCAATGAACACACATTTCTTGGTAGAATCATGCAGGACTGAAATTTTTGATGTTTTTCTACTCCTCTCATGAGCCCAAACAAGTCTCTAAAAGCATGAGTTTGCAACTACTTTACTTTTGGAGAAAATTCAAAACATTCATTATTCAATAGGGCCCAAACTATCAAAAACCAGCGGTTTCAATGAACACACATTTCTTGGTAGAATCGTGCAGGACTGAAATTTTTGATGTTTTTCTACTCCTCTCATGAGCCCAAACAAGTCTCTAAAAGCATGAGTTTGCAACTACTTTACTTTTGGAGAAAATTCAAAACATTCATTATTCAATAGAGCCCAATAGCAAAAATCAGGTTTTGAATGAAGAATCACATTTCTTGGTAGAATCATGCAGGATTACAATTTTTGATGGTTTTTTACTCCTCTCAACAGCCCAAACAAGTTTCTAAAAGGATGAGTTTCCAACTACTTTACTTTTGGAGAAAATTCAAAACATTCATTATTCAATAGGGCCCAAACTATCAAAAACCAGCGGTTTCAATGAACACACATTTCTTGGTAGAATCATGCAGGACTGAAATTTTTGATGTTTTTCTACTCCTCTCATGAGCCCAAACAAGTCTCTAAAAGCATGAGTTTGCAACTACTTTACTTTTGGAGAAAATTCAAAACATTCATTATTCAATAGCGCCCAATAGCAAAAATCAGGTTTTGAATGAAGAATCACATTTCTTGGTAGAATCATGCAGGATTGAAATTTTTGATGGTTTTTTACTCCTCTCAACAGCCCAAACAAGTTTCTAAAAGGATGAGTTTGCAACTACTTTACTTTTGGAGAAAATTCAAAACATTCATTATTCAATAGGGCCCAAACTATCAAAAACCAGCGGTTTCAATGAACACACATTTCTTGGTAGAATCATGCAGGACTGAAATTTTTGATGTTTTTCTACTCCTCTCATGAGCCCAAACAAGTCTCTAAAAGCATGAGTTTGCAACTACTTTACTTTTGGAGAAAATTCAAAACATTCATTATTCAATAGAGCCCAATAGCAAAAATCAGGTTTTGAATGAAGAATCACATTTCTTGGTAAAATCATGCAGGATTGAAATTTTTGATGGTTTTTTACTCCTCTCAACAGCCCAAACAAGTTTCTAAAAGGATGAGTTTGCAACTACTTTACTTTTGGAGAAAATTCAAAACATTCATTATTCAATAGAGCCCAATAGCAAAAATCAGGTTTTGAATGAAGAATCACATTTATTGGTAGAATCATGCAGGATTGAAATTTTTGATGGTTTTTTACTCCTCTCAACAGCCCAAACAAGTTTCTAAAAGGATGAGTTTGCAACTACTTTACTTTTGGAGAAAATTCAAAACATTCATTATTCAATAGGGCCCAAACTATCAAAAACCAGCGGTTTCAATGAACACACATTTCTTGGTAGAATCGTGCAGGACTGAAATTTTTGATGTTTTTCTACTCCTCTCATGAGCCCAAACAAGTCTCTAAAAGCATGAGTTTGCAACTACTTTACTTTTGGAGAAAATTCAAAACATTCATTATTCAATAGCGCCCAATAGCAAAAATCAGGTTTTGAATGAAGAATCACATTTCTTGGTAGAATCATGCAGGATTGAAATTTTTGATGGTTTTTTACTCCTCTCAACAGCCCAAACAAGTTTCTAAAAGGATGAGTTTGCAACTACTTTACTTTTGGAGAAAATTCAAAACATTCATTATTCAATAGGGCCCAAACTATCAAAAACCAGCGGTTTCAATGAACACACATTTCTTGGTAGAATCATGCAGGACTGAAATTTTTGATGTTTTTCTACTCTTCTCATGAGCCCAAACAAGTCTCTAAAAGCATGAGTTTGCAACTACTTTACTTTTGGAGAAAATTCAAAACATTCATTATTCAATAGAGCCCAATAGCAAAAATCAGGTTTTGAATGAAGAATCACATTACTTGGTAGAATCATGCAGGATTGAAATTTTTGATGGTTTTTTACTCCTCTCAACAGCCCAAACAAGTTTCTAAAAGGATGAGTTTGCAACTACTTTACTTTTGGAGAAAATTCAAAACATTCATTATTCAATAGGGCCCAAAATATCAAAAACCAGCGGTTTGAATGAACACACATTTCTTGGTAGAATCGTGCAGGACTGAAATTTTTGATGTTTTTCTACTCCTCTCATGAGCCCAAACAAGTCTCTAAAAGGATGAGTTTGCAACTACTTTACTTTTGGAGAAAATTCAAAACATTCATTATTCAATAGAGCCCAATAGCAAAAACCAGCGTTTTGAATGAAGAATCACATTTCTTGGTAGAATCATGCAGGATTGAAATTTTTGATGGTTTTTTACTCCTCTCAACAGCCCAAACAAGTTTCTAAAAGGATGAGTTTGCAAATACTTTACTTTTGGAGAAAATTCAAAACATTCATTATTTAATAGGGCCCAAACTATCAAAAACCAGCGGTTTCAATGAACACACATTTCTTGGTAGAATAATGCAGGACTGAAATTTTTGATGTTTTTCTACTCCTTTCATGAGCCCAAACAAGTCTCTAAAAGCATGAGTTTGCAACTACTTTACTTTTGGAGAAAATTCAAAACATTCATTATTCAATAGAGCCCAATAGCAAAAATCAGGTTTTGAATGAAGAATCACATTTCTTGGTAGAATCATGCAGGATTGAAATTTTTGATGGTTTTTTACTCCTCTCAACAGCCCAAACAAGTTTCTAAAAGGATGAGTTTGCAACTACTTTACTTTTGGAGAAAAATCAGAACATTCATTATTCAATAGAGCCCAATAGCAAAAATCAGGTTTTGAATGAAGAATCACATTTATTGGTAGAATCATGCAGGATTGAAATTTTTGATGGTTTTTTACTCCTCTCAACAGCCCAAACAAGTTTCTAAAAGGATGAGTTTGCAACTACTTTACTTTTGGAGAAAATTCAAAACATTCATTATTCAATAGGGCCCAAACTATCAAAAACCAGCGGTTTCAATGAACACACATTTCTTGGTAGAATCGTGCAGGACTGAAATTTTTGATGTTTTTCTACTCCTCTCATGAGCCCAAACAAGTCTGTAAAAGCATGAGTTTGCAACTACTTTACTTTTGGAGAAAATTCAAAACATTCATTATTCAAAAGGGCCCAAACTATCAAAAACCAGCGGTTTCAATGAACACACATTTCTTGGTAGAATCGTGCAGGACTGAAATTTTTGATGTTTTTCTACTCCTCTCATGAGCCCAAACAAGTCTCTAAAAGCATGAGTTTGCAACTACTTTACTTTTGGAGAAAATTCAAAACATTCATTATTCAATAGCGCCCAATAGCAAAAATCAGGTTTTGAATGAAGAATCACATTTCTTGGTAGAATCATGCAGGATTGAAATTTTTGATGGTTTTTTACTCCTCTCAACAGCCCAAACAAGTTTCTAAAAGGATGAGTTTGCAACTACTTTACTTTTGGAGAAAATTCAAAACATTCATTATTCAATAGGGCCCAAAATATCAAAAACCAGCGGTTTGAATGAACACACATTTCTTGGTAGAATCGTGCAGGACTGAAATTTTTGATGTTTTTCTACTCCTCTCATGAGCCCAAACAAGTCTCTAAAAGGATGAGTTTGCAACTACTTTACTTTTGGAGAAAATTCAAAACATTCATTATTCAATAGAGCCCAATAGCAAAAACCAGCGTTTTGAATGAAGAATCACATTTTTTGGTAGAATCATGCAGGTTTGAAATTTTTGATGGTTTTTTACTCCTCTCAACAGCCCAAACAAGTTTCTAAAAGGATGAGTTTGCAACTACTTTACTTTTGGAGAAAATTCAAAACATTCATTATTCAATAGGGCCCAAACTATCAAAAACCAGCGGTTTCAATGAACACACATTTCTTGGTAGAATCGTGCAGGACTGAAATTTTTGATGTTTTTCTACTCCTCTCATGAGCCCAAACAAGTCTCTAAAAGCATGAGTTTGCAACTACTTTACTTTTGGAGAAAATTCAAAACATTCATTATTCAATAGCGCCCAATAGCAAAAATCAGGTTTTGAATGAAGAATCACATTTCTTGGTAGAATCATGCAGGATTGAAATTTTTGATGGTTTTTTACTCCTCTCAACAGCCCAAACAAGTTTCTAAAAGGATGAGTTTGCAACTACTTTACTTTTGGAGAAAATTCAAAACATTCATTATTCAATAGGGCCCAAACTATCAAAAACCAGCGGTTTCAATGAACACACATTTCTTGGTAGAATCATGCAGGACTGAAATTTTTGATGTTTTTCTACTCCTCTCATGAGCCCAAACAAGTCTCTAAAAGCATGAGTTTGCAACTACTTTACTTTTGGAGAAAATTCAAAACATTCATTATTCAATAGAGCCCAATAGCAAAAATCAGGTTTTGAATGAAGAATCACATTTCTTGGTAGAATCATGCAGGATTGAAATTTTTGATGGTTTTGTACTCCTCTCAACAGCCCAAACAAGTTTCTAAAAGGATGAGTTTGCAACTACTTTACTTTTGGAGAAAATTCAAAACATTCATTATTCAATAGGGCCCAAAATATCAAAAACCAGCGGTTTGAATGAACACACATTTCTTGGTAGAATCGTGCAGGACTGAAATTTTTGATGTTTTTCTACTCCTCTCATGAGCCCAAACAAGTCTCTAAAAGGATGAGTTTGCAACTACTTTACTTTTGGAGAAAATTCAAAACATTCATTATTCAATAGAGCCCAATAGCAAAAACCAGCGTTTTGAATGAAGAATCACATTTCTTGGTAGAATCATGCAGGATTACAATTTTTGATGGTTTTTTACTCCTCTCAACAGCCCAAACAATTTTCTAAAAGGATGAGTTTCCAACTACTTTACTTTTGGAGAAAATTCAAAACATTCATTATTCAATAGGGCCCAAACTATCAAAAACCAGCGGTTTCAATGAACACACATTTCTTGGTAGAATCATGCAGGACTGAAATTTTTGATGTTTTTCTACTCCTCTCATGAGCCCAAACAAGTCTCTAAAAGCATGAGTTTGCAACTACTTTACTTTTGGAGAAAATTCAAAACATTCATTATTCAATAGAGCCCAATAGCAAAAATCAGGTTTTGAATGAAGAATCACATTTCTTGGTAGAATCATGCAGGATTGAAATTTTTGATGGTTTTTTACTCCTCTCAACAGCCCAAACAAGTTTCTAAAAGGATGAGTTTGCAACTACTTTACTTTTGGAGAAAATTCAAAACATTCATTATTCAATAGGGCCCAAAATATCCAAAACCAGCGGTTTGAATGAACACACATTTCTTGGTAGAATCGTGCAGGACTGAAATTTTTGATGTTTTTCTACTCCTCTCATGAGCCCAAACAAGTCTCTAAAAGCATGAGTTTGCAACTACTTTACTTTTGGAGAAAATTCAAAACATTGACTTTTCACTAGAGCCCAATAGCAAAAATCAGGTTTTGAATGAAGAATCACATTTCTTGGTAGAATCATGCTGCATTGAAATTTTTGATGGTTTTTTACTCCTCTCAACAGCCCAAACAAGTTTCTAAAAGGATGAGTTTGCAACTACTTTACTTTTGGAGAAAATTCAAAACATTCATTATTCAATAGGGCCCAAACTATCAAAAACCAGCGGTTTAAATGAACACACATTTCTTGGTAGAATCATGCAGGACTGAAATTTTTGATGTTTTTCTACTCCTCTCATGAGCCCAAACAAGTCTCTAAAAGCATGAGTTTGCAACTACTTTACTTTTGGAGAAAATTCAAAACATTCATTATTCAATAGAGCCCAATAGCAAAAATCAGGTTTTGAATGAAGATTCACATTTCTTGGTAGAATCATGCAGGATTGAAATTTTTGATGGTTTTTTACTCCTCTCAACAGCCCAAACAAGTTTCTAAAAGGATGAGTTTGCAACTACTTTACTTTTGGAGAAAATTCAAAACATTCATTATTCAATAGGGCCCAAACTATCAAAAACCAGCGGTTTCAATGAACACACATTTCTTGGTAGAATCATGCAGGACTGAAATTTTTGATGTTTTTCTACTCCTCTCATGAGCCCAAACAAGTCTCTAAAAGCATGAGTTTACAACTACTTTACTTTTGGAGAAAATTCAAAACATTCATTATTCAATAGAGCCCAATAGCAAAAATCAGGTTTTGAATGAAGAATCACATTTCTTGGTAAAATCATGCAGGATTGAAATTTTTGATGGTTTTTTACTCCTCTCAACAGCCCAAACATGTTTCTAAAAGGATGAGTTTGCAACTACTTTACTTTTGGAGAAAATTCAAAACATTCATTATTCAATAGGGCCCAAACTATCAAAAACCAGCGGTTTCAATGAACACACATTTCTTGGTAGAATCATGCAGGACTGAAATTTTTGATGTTTTTCTACTCCTCTCATGAGCCCAAACAAGTCTCTAAAAGCATGAGTTTGCAACTACTTTACTTTCGGAGAAAATTCAAAACATTCACTATTCAATAAAGCCCAATAGCAAAAATCAGGTTTTGAATGAAGAATCACATTTCTTGGTAAAATCATGCAGGATTGAAATTTTTGATGGTTTTTTACTCCTCTCAACAGCCCAAACAAGTTTCTAAAAGGATGAGTTTGCAACTACTTTACTTTTGGAGAAAATTCAAAACATTCATTATTCAATAGGGCCCAAACTATCAAAAACCAGCGGTTTCAATGAACACACATTTATTGGTAGAATCGTGCAGGACTGAAATTTTTGATGTTTTTCTACTCCTCTCATGAGCCCAAACAAGTCTCTAAAAGCATGAGTTTGCAACTACTTTACTTTTGGAGAAAATTCAAAACATTCATTATTCAATAGGGCCCAAACTATCAAAAACCAGCGGTTTCAATGAACACACATTTCTTGGTAGAATCATGCAGGACTGAAATTTTTGATGTTTTTCTACTCCTCTCATGAGCCCAAACAAGTCTCTAAAAGCATGAGTTTGCAACTACTTTACTTTTGGAGAAAATTCAAAACATTCATTATTCAATAGCGCCCAATAGCAAAAATCAGGTTTTGAATGAAGAATCACATTTCTTGGTAGAATCTTGCAGGATTGAAATTTTTGATGGTTTTTTACTCCTCTCAACAGCCCAAACAAGTTTCTAAAAGGATGAGTTTGCAACTACTTTACTTTTGGAGAAAATTCAAAACATTCATTTTTCAATAGGGCCCAAACTATCAAAAACCAGCGGTTTCAATGAACACACATTTCTTGGTAGAATCATGCAGGACTGAAATTTTTGATGTTTTTCTACTCCTCTCATGAGCCCAAACAAGTCTCTAAAAGCATGAGTTTGCAACTACTTTACTTTTGGAGAAAATTCAAAACATTCATTATTCAATAGCGCCCAATAGCAAAAATCAGGTTTTGAATGAAGAATCACATTTCTTGGTAGAATCATGCAGGATTGAAATTTTTGATGGTTTTTTACTCCTCTCAACAGCCCAAACAAGTTTCTTAAAGGATGAGTTTGCAACTACTTTACTTTTGGAGAAAATTCAAAACATTCATTATTCAATAGGGCCCAAACTATGAAAAACCAGCGGTTTCAATGAACACACATTTCTTGGTAGAATCATGCAGGACTGAAATTTTTGATGTTTTTCTACTCCTCTCATGAGCCCAAACAAGTCTCTAAAAGCATGAGTTTGCAACTACTTTACTTTTGGAGAAAATTCAAAACATTCATTATTCAATAGAGCCCAATAGCAAAAATCAGGTTTTGAATGAAGAATCACATTTCTTGGTAGAATCATGCAGGATTGAAATTTTTGATGGTTTTTTACTCCTCTCAACAGCCCAAACAAGTTTTTAAAAGGATGAGTTTGCAACTACTTTACTTTTGGAGAAAATTCAAAACATTCATTATTCAATAGGGCCCAAACTATCAAAAACCAGCGGTTTGAATGAACACACATTTCTTGGTAGAATCATGCAGGACTGAAATTTTTGATGTTTTTCTACTCCTCCCATGAGCCCAAACAAGTCTCTAAAAGCATGAGTTTGCAACTACTTTACTTTTGGAGAAAATTCAAAACATTCATTATTCAATAGAGCCCAATAGCAAAAATCAGGTTTTGAATGAAGAATCACATTTCTTGTTAGAATCATGCAGGATTGAAATTTTTGATGGTTTTTTACTCCTCTCAACAGCCCAAACAAGTTTCTAAAAGGATGAGTTTGCAACTACTTTACTTTTGGAGAAAATTCAAAACATTCATTATTCAATAGAGCCCAATAGCAAAAATCAGGTTTTGAATGAAGAATCACATTTCTTGGTAGAATCATGCAGGATTGAAATTTTTGATGGTTTTGTACTCCTCTCAACAGCCCAAACAAGTTTCTAAAAGGATGAGTTTGCAACTACTTTACTTTTGGAGAAAATTCAAAACATTCATTATTCAATAGGGCCCAAAATATCAAAAACCAGCGGTTTGAATGAACACACATTTCTTGGTAGAATCGTGCAGGACTGAAATTTTTGATGTTTTTCTACTCTTCTTATGAGCCCAAACAAGTCTCTAAAAGGATGAGTTTGCAACTACTTTACTTTTGGAGAAAATTCAAAACATTCATTATTCAATAGAGCCCAATAGCAAAAATCAGGTTTTGAATGAAGAATCACATTTCTTGGTAGAATCATGCAGGATTGAAATTTTTGATGGTTTTTTACTCCTCTCAACAGCCCAAACAAGTTTCTAAAAGGATGAGTTTGCAACTACTTTACTTTTGGAGAAAATTCAAAACATTCATTATTCAATAGGGCCCAAAATATCCAAAACCAGCTGTTTGAATGAACACACATTTCTTGGTAGAATCGTGCAGGACTGAAATTTTTGATGTTTTTCTACTCCTCTCATGAGCCCAAACAAGTCTCTAAAAGCATGAGTTTGCAACTACTTTACTTTTGGAGAAAATTCAAAACATTCACTTTTCACTAGAGCCCAATAGCAAAAATCAGGTTTTGAATGAAGAATCACATTTCTTGGTAGAATCATGCTGCATTGAAATTTTTGATGGTTTTTTACTCCTCTCAACAGCCCAAACAAGTTTCTAAAAGGATGAGTTTGCAACTACTTTACTTATGGAGAAAATTCAAAACATTCATTATTCAATAGTGCCCAAACTATCAAAAACCAGCGGTTTAAATGAACACACATTTCTTGGTAGAATCATGCAGGACTGAAATTTTTGATGTTTTTCTACTCCTCTCATGAGCCCAAACAAGTCTCTAAAAGCATGAGTTTGCAACTACTTTACTTTTGGAGAAAATTCAAAACATTCATTATTCAATAGAGCCCAATAGCAAAAATCAGGTTTTGAATGAAGATTCACATTTCTTGGTAGAATCATGCAGGATTGAAATTTTTGATGGTTTTTTACTCCTCTCAACAGCCCAAACAAGTTTCTAAAAGGATGAGTTTGCAACTACTTTACTTTTGGAGAAAATTCAAAACATTCATTATTCAATAGGGCCCAAACTATCAAAAACCAGCGGTTTCAATGAACACACATTTCTTGGTAGAATCATGCAGGACTGAAATTTTTGATGTTTTTCTACTCCTCTCATGAGCCCAAACAAGTCTCTAAAAGCATGAGTTTACAACTACTTTACTTTTGGAGAAAATTCAAAACATTCATTATTCAATAGAGCCCAATAGCAAAAATCAGGTTTTGAATGAAGAATCACATTTCTTGGTAAAATCATGCAGGATTGAAATTTTTGATGGTTTTTTACTCCTCTCAACAGCCCAAACAAGTTTCTAAAAGGATGAGTTTGCAACTACTTTACTTTTGGAGAAAATTCAAAACATTCATTATTCAATAGGGCCCAAACTATCAAAAACCAGCGGTTTCAATGAACACACATTTCTTGGTAGAATCATGCAGGACTGAAATTTTTGATGTTTTTCTACTCCTCTCATGAGCCCAAACAAGTCTCTAAAAGCATGAGTTTGCAACTACTTTACTTTCGGAGAAAATTCAAAACATTCACTATTCAATAGAGCCCAATAGCAAAAATCAGGTTTTGAATGAAGAATCACATTTCTTGGTAAAATCATGCAGGATTGAAATTTTTGATGGTTTTTTACTCCTCTCAACAGCCCAAACAAGTTTCTAAAAGGATGAGTTTGCAACTACTTTACTTTTGGAGAAAATTCAAAACATTCATTATTCAATAGGGCCCAAACTATCAAAAACCAGTGGTTTCAATGAACACACATTTATTGGTAGAATCGTGCAGGACTGAAATTTTTGATGTTTTTCTACTCCTCTCATGAGCCCAAACAAGTCTCTAAAAGCATGAGTTTGCAACTACTTTACTTTTGGAGAAAATTCAAAACATTCATTATTCAATAGGGCCCAAACTATCAAAAACCAGCGGTTTCAATGAACACACATTTCTTGGTAGAATCGTGCAGGACTGAAATTTTTGATGTTTTTCTACTCCTCTCATGAGCCCAAACAAGTCTCTAAAAGCATGAGTTTGCAACTACTTTACTTTTGGAGAAAATTCAAAACATTCATTATTCAATAGAGCCCAATAGCAAAAATCAGGTTTTGAATGAAGAATCACATTTCTTGGTAGAATCATGCAGGATTGAAATTTTTGATGGTTTTTTACTCCTCTCAACAGCCCAAACAAGTTTCTAAAAGGATGAGTTTGCAACTACTTTACTTTTGGAGAAAATTCAAAACATTCATTATTCAATAGGGCCCTAACTATCAAAAACCAGCTGTTTCAATGAACACACATTTCTTGGTAGAATCATGCAGGACTGAAATTTTTGATGTTTTTCTACTCCTCTCATGAGCCCAAACAAGTCTCTAAAAGCATGAGTTTGCAACTACTTTACTTTTGGAGAAAATTCAAAACATTCATTATTCAATAGAGCCCAATAGCAAAAATCAGGTTTTGAATGAAGAATCACATTTCTTGGTAGAATCATGCAGGATTACAATTTTTGATGGTTTTTTACTCCTCTCAACAGCCCAAACAAGTTTCTAAAAGGATGAGTTTCCAACTACTTTACTTTTGGAGAAAATTCAAAACATTCATTATTCAATAGGGCCCAAACTATCAAAAACCAGCGGTTTCAATGAACACACATTTCTTGGTAGAATCATGCAGGACTGAAATTTTTGATGTTTTTCTACTCCTCTCATGAGCCCAAACAAGTCTCTAAAAGCATGAGTTTGCAACTACTTTACTTTTGGAGAAAATTCAAAACATTCATTATTCAATAGCGCCCAATAGCAAAAATCAGGTTTTGAATGAAGAATCACATTTCTTGGTAGAATCATGCAGGATTGAAATTTTTGATGGTTTTTTACTCCTCTCAACAGCCCAAACAAGTTTCTAAAAGGATGAGTTTGCAACTACTTTACTTTTGGAGAAAATTCAAAACATTCATTATTCAATAGGGCCCAAACTATCAAAAACCAGCGGTTTCAATGAACACACATTTCTTGGTAGAATCATGCAGGACTGAAATTTTTGATGTTTTTCTACTCCTCTCATGAGCCCAAACAAGTCTCTAAAAGCATGAGTTTGCAACTACTTTACTTTTGGAGAAAATTCAAAACATTCATTATTCAATAGAGCCCAATAGCAAAAATCAGGTTTTGAATGAAGAATCACATTTCTTGGTAGAATCATGCAGGATTGAAATTTTTGATGGTTTTTTACTCCTCTCAACAGCCCAAACAAGTTTCTAAAAGGATGAGTTTGCAACTACTTTACTTTTGGAGAAAATTCAAAACATTCATTATTCAATAGAGCCCAATAGCAAAAATCAGGTTTTGAATGAAGAATCACATTTATTGGTAGAATCATGCAGGATTGAAATTTTTGATGGTTTTTTACTCCTCTCAACAGCCCAAACAAGTTTCTAAAAGGATGAGTTTGCAACTACTTTACTTTTGGAGAAAATTCAAAACATTCATTATTCAATAGGGCCCAAACTATCAAAAACCAGCGGTTTCAATGAACACACATTTCTTGGTAGAATCGTGCAGGACTGAAATTTTTGATGTTTTTCTACTCCTCTCATGAGCCCAAACAAGTCTCTAAAAGCATGAGTTTGCAACTACTTTACTTTTGGAGAAAATTCAAAACATTCATTATTCAATAGCGCCCAATAGCAAAAATCAGGTTTTGAATGAAGAATCACATTTCTTGGTAGAATCATGCAGGATTGAAATTTTTGATGGTTTTTTACTCCTCTCAACAGCCCAAACAAGTTTCTAAAAGGATGAGTTTGCAACTACTTTACTTTTGGAGAAAATTCAAAACATTCATTATTCAATAGGGCCCAAACTATCAAAAACCAGCGGTTTCAATGAACACACATTTCTTGGTAGAATCATGCAGGACTGAAATTTTTGATGTTTTTCTACTCTTCTCATGAGCCCAAACAAGTCTCTAAAAGCATGAGTTTGCAACTACTTTACTTTTAGAGAAAATTCAAAATATTCATTATTCAATAGAGCCCAATAGCAAAAATCAGGTTTTGAATGAAGAATCACATTACTTGGTAGAATCATGCAGGATTGAAATTTTTGATGGTTTTTTACTCCTCTCAACAGCCCAAACAAGTTTCTAAAAGGATGAGTTTGCAACTACTTTACTTTTGGAGAAAATTCAAAACATTCATTATTCAATAGGGCCCAAAATATCAAAAACCAGCGGTTTGAATGAACACACATTTCTTGGTAGAATCGTGCAGGACTGAAATTTTTGATGTTTTTCTACTCCTCTCATGAGCCCAAACAAGTCTCTAAAAGGATGAGTTTGCAACTACTTTACTTTTGGAGAAAATTCAAAACATTCATTATTCAATAGAGCCCAATAGCAAAAACCAGCGTTTTGAATGAAGAATCACATTTCTTGGTAGAATCATGCAGGATTGAAATTTTTGATGGTTTTTTACTCCTCTCAACAGCCCAAACAAGTTTCTAAAAGGATGAGTTTGCAAATACTTTACTTTTGGAGAAAATTCAAAACATTCATTATTTAATAGGGCCCAAACTATCAAAAACCAGCGGTTTCAATGAACACACATTTCTTGGTAGAATAATGCAGGACTGAAATTTTTGATGTTTTTCTACTCCTTTCATGAGCCCAAACAAGTCTCTAAAAGGATGAGTTTGCAACTACTTTACTTTTGGAGAAAATTCAAAACATTCATTATTCAATAGAGCCCAATAGCAAAAATCAGGTTTTGAATGAAGAATCACATTTCTTGGTAGAATCATGCAGGATTGAAATTTTTGATGGTTTTTTACTCCTCTCAACAGCCCAAACAAGTTTCTAAAAGGATGAGTTTGCAACTACTTTACTTTTGGAGAAAATTCAAAGCATTCATTATTCAATAGGGCCCAAACTATCAAAAACCAGCGGTTTGAATGAACACACATTTCTTGGTAGAATCATGCAGGACTGAAATTTTTGATGTTTTTCTACTCCTCTCATGAGCCCAAACAAGTCTCTAAAAGCATGAGTTTGCAACTACTTTACTTTTGGAGAAAATTCAAAACATTCATTATTCAATAGAGCCCAATAGCAAAAATCAGGTTTTGAATGAAGAATCACATTTCTTGGTAGAATCATGCAGGATTGAAATTTTTGATGGTTTTTTACTCCTCTCAACAGCCCAAACAAGTTTCTAAAAGGATGAGTTTGCAACTACTTTACTTTTGGAGAAAAATCAGAACATTCATTATTCAATAGAGCCCAATAGCAAAAATCAGGTTTTGAATGAAGAATCACATTTATTGGTAGAATCATGCAGGATTGAAATTTTTGATGGTTTTTTACTCCTCTCAACAGCCCAAACAAGTTTCTAAAAGGATGAGTTTGCAACTACTTTACTTTTGGAGAAAATTCAAAACATTCATTATTCAATAGGGCCCAAACTATCAAAAACCAGCGGTTTCAATGAACACACATTTCTTGGTAGAATCGTGCAGGACTGAAATTTTTGATGTTTTTCTACTCCTCTCATGAGCCCAAACAAGTCTCTAAAAGCATGAGTTTGCAACTACTTTACTTTTGGAGAAAATTCAAAACATTCATTATTCAATAGCGCCCAATAGCAAAAATCAGGTTTTGAATGAAGAATCACATTTCTTGGTAGAATCATGCAGGATTGAAATTTTTGATGGTTTTTTACTCCTCTCAACAGCCCAAACAAGTTTCTAAAAGGATGAGTTTGCAACTACTTTACTTTTGGAGAAAATTCAAAACATTCATTATTCAATAGGGCCCACACTATCAAAAACCAGCGGTTTCAATGAACACACATTTCTTGGTAGAATCATGCAGGACTGAAATTTTTGATGTTTTTCTACTCTTCTCATGAGCCCAAACAAGTCTCTAAAAGCATGAGTTTGCAACTACTTTACTTTTGGAGAAAATTCAAAATATTCATTATTCAATAGAGCCCAATAGCAAAAATCAGGTTTTGAATGAAGAATCACATTACTTGGTAGAATCATGCAGGATTGAAATTTTTGATGGTTTTTTACTCCTCTCAACAGCCCAAACAAGTTTCTAAAAGGATGAGTTTGCAACTACTTTACTTTTGGAGAAAATTCAAAACATTCATTATTCAATAGGGCCCAAAATATCAAAAACCAGCGGTTTGAATGAACACACATTTCTTGGTAGAATCGTGCAGGACTGAAATTTTTGATGTTTTTCTACTCCTCTCATGAGCCCAAACAAGTCTCTAAAAGGATGAGTTTGCAACTACTTTACTTTTGGAGAAAATTCAAAACATTCATTATTCAATAGAGCCCAATAGCAAAAACCAGCGTTTTGAATGAAGAATCACATTTCTTGGTAGAATCATGCAGGATTGAAATTTTTGATGGTTTTTTACTCCTCTCAACAGCCCAAACAAGTTTCTAAAAGGATGAGTTTGCAAATACTTTACTTTTGGAGAAAATTCAAAACATTCATTATTTAATAGGGCCCAAACTATCAAAAACCAGCGGTTTCAATGAACACACATTTCTTGGTAGAATAATGCAGGACTGAAATTTTTGATGTTTTTCTACTCCTTTCATGAGCCCAAACAAGTCTCTAAAAGGATGAGTTTGCAACTACTTTACTTTTGGAGAAAATTCAAAACATTCATTATTCAATAGAGCCCAATAGCAAAAATCAGGTTTTGAATGAAGAATCACATTTCTTGGTAGAATCATGCAGGATTGAAATTTTTGATGGTTTTTTACTCCTCTCAACAGCCCAAACAAGTTTCTAAAAGGATGAGTTTGCAACTACTTTACTTTTGGAGAAAATTCAAAGCATTCATTATTCAATAGGGCCCAAACTATCAAAAACCAGCGGTTTGAATGAACACACATTTCTTGGTAGAATCATGCAGGACTGAAATTTTTGATGTTTTTCTACTCCTCTCATGAGCCCAAACAAGTCTCTAAAAGCATGAGTTTGCAACTACTTTACTTTTGGAGAAAATTCAAAACATTCATTATTCAATAGAGCCCAATAGCAAAAATCAGGTTTTGAATGAAGAATCACATTTCTTGGTAGAATCATGCAGGATTGAAATTTTTGATGGTTTTTTACTCCTCTCAACAGCCCAAACAAGTTTCTAAAAGGATGAGTTTGCAACTACTTTACTTTTGGAGAAAAATCAGAACATTCATTATTCAATAGAGCCCAATAGCAAAAATCAGGTTTTGAATGAAGAATCACATTTATTGGTAGAATCATGCAGGATTGAAATTTTTGATGGTTTTTTACTCCTCTCAACAGCCCAAACAAGTTTCTAAAAGGATGAGTTTGCAACTACTTTACTTTTGGAGAAAATTCAAAACATTCATTATTCAATAGGGCCCAAACTATCAAAAACCAGCGGTTTCAATGAACACACATTTCTTGGTAGAATCGTGCAGGACTGAAATTTTTGATGTTTTTCTACTCCTCTCATGAGCCCAAACAAGTCTCTAAAAGCATGAGTTTGCAACTACTTTACTTTTGGAGAAAATTCAAAACATTCATTATTCAATAGCGCCCAATATCAAAAATCAGGTTTTGAATGAAGAATCACATTTCTTGGTAGAATCATGCAGGATTGAAATTTTTGATGGTTTTTTACTCCTCTCAACAGCCCAAACAAGTTTCTAAAAGGATGAGTTTGCAACTACTTTACTTTTGGAGAAAATTCAAAACATTCATTATTCAATAGGGCCCAAACTATCAAAAACCAGCTGTTTCAATGAACACACATTTCTTGGTAGAATCATGCAGGACTGAAATTTTTGATGTTTTTCTACTCCTCTCATGAGCCCAAACAAGTCTCTAAAAGCATGAGTTTGCAACTACTTTACTTTTGGAGAAAATTCAAAACATTCATTATTCAATAGGGCCCAAACTATCAAAAACCAGCGGTTTCAATGAACACACATTTCTTGGTAGAATCGTGCAGGACTGAAATTTTTGATGTTTTTCTACTCCTCTCATGAGCCCAAACAAGTCTCTAAAAGCATGAGTTTGCAACTACTTTACTTTTGGAGAAAATTCAAAACATTCATTATTCAATAGAGCCCAATAGCAAAAATCAGGTTTTGAATGAAGAATCACATTTCTTGGTAGAATCATGCAGGATTACAATTTTTGATGGTTTTTTACTCCTCTCAACAGCCCAAACAAGTTTCTAAAAGGATGAGTTTCCAACTACTTTACTTTTGGAGAAAATTCAAAACATTCATTATTCAATAGGGCCCAAACTATCAAAAACCAGCGGTTTCAATGAACACACATTTCTTGGTAGAATCATGCAGGACTGAAATTTTTGATGTTTTTCTACTCCTCTCATGAGCCCAAACAAGTCTCTAAAAGCATGAGTTTGCAACTACTTTACTTTTGGAGAAAATTCAAAACATTCATTATTCAATAGCGCCCAATAGCAAAAATCAGGTTTTGAATGAAGAATCACATTTCTTGGTAGAATCATGCAGGATTGAAATTTTTGATGGTTTTTTACTCCTCTCAACAGCCCAAACAAGTTTCTAAAAGGATGAGTTTGCAACTACTTTACTTTTGGAGAAAATTCAAAACATTCATTATTCAATAGGGCCCAAACTATCAAAAACCAGCGGTTTCAATGAACACACATTTCTTGGTAGAATCATGCAGGACTGAAATTTTTGATGTTTTTCTACTCCTCTCATGAGCCCAAACAAGTCTCTAAAAGCATGAGTTTGCAACTACTTTACTTTTGGAGAAAATTCAAAACATTCATTATTCAATAGAGCCCAATAGCAAAAATCAGGTTTTGAATGAAGAATCACATTTCTTGGTAAAATCATGCAGGATTGAAATTTTTGATGGTTTTTTACTCCTCTCAACAGCCCAAACAAGTTTCTAAAAGGATGAGTTTGCAACTACTTTATTTTTGGAGAAAATTCAAAACATTCATTATTCAATAGGGCCCAAACTATCAAAAACCAGCGGTTTCAATGAACACACATTTCTTGGTAGAATCATGCAGGACTGAAATTTTTGATGTTTTTCTACTCCTCTCATGAGCCCAAACAAGTCTCTAAAAGCATGAGTTTGCAACTACTTTACTTTTGGAGAAAATTCAAAACATTCATTATTCAATAGAGCCCAATAGCAAAAATCAGGTTTTGAATGAAGAATCACATTTCTTGGTAGAATCATGCAGGATTGAAATTTTTGATGGTTTTTTAACTCCTCTCAACAGCCCAAACAAGTTTCTAAAAGGATGAGTTTGCAACTACTTTACTTTTGGAGAAAATTCAAAACATTCATTATTCAATAGGGCCCAAACTATCAAAAACCAGCGGTTTCAATGAACACACATTTCTTGGTAGAATCATGCAGGACTGAAATTTTTGATGTTTTTCTACTCCTCTCATGAGCCCAAACAAGTCTCTAAAAGCATGAGTTTGCAACTACTTTACTTTTGGAGAAAATTCAAAACATTCATTATTCAATAGAGCCCAATAGCAAAAATCAGGTTTTGAATGAAGAATCACATTTCTTGGTAAAATCATGCAGGATTGAAATTTTTGATGGGTTTTTACTCCTCTCAACAGCCCAAACAAGTTTCTAAAAGGATGAGTTTGCAACTACTTTACTTTTGGAGAAAATTCAAAACATTCATTATTCAATAGGGCCCAAACTATCAAAAACCAGCGGTTTCAATGAACACACATTTCTTGGTAGAATCATGCAGTACTGAAATTTTTGATGTTTTTCTACTCCTCTCATGAGCCCAAACAAGTCTCTAAAAGCATGAGTTTGCAACTACTTTACTTTTGGAGAAAATTCAAAACATTCATTATTCAATAGAGCCCAATAGCAAAAATCAGGTTTTGAATGAAGAATCACATTTCTTGGTAAAATCATGCAGGATTGAAATTTTTGATGGTTTTTTACTCCTCTCTACAGCCCAAACAAGTTTCTAAAAGGATGAGTTTGCAACTACTTTACTTTTGGAGAAAATTCAAAACATTCATTATTCAATAGGGCCCAAACTATCAAAAACCAGCGGTTTCAATGAACACACATTTCTTGGTAGAATCATGCAGGACTGAAATTTTTGATGTTTTTCTACTCCTCTCATGAGCCCAAACAAGTCTCTAAAAGCATGAGTTTGCAACTACTTTACTTTTGGAGAAAATTCAAAACATTCACTATTCAAAAGAGCCCAATAGCAAAAATCAGGTTTTGAATGAACAATCACATTTCTTGGTAAAATCATGCAGGATTGAAATTTTTGATGTTTTTTTACTCCTCTCAACAGCCCAAACAAGTTTCTAAAAGGATGAGTTTGCAACTACTTTACTTTTGGAGAAAATTCAAAACATTCATTATTCAATAGGGCCCAAACTATCAAAAACCAGCGGTTTCAATGAGCACACATTTCTTGGTAGAATCATGCAGGACTGAAATTTTCGATGTTTTTCTACTCCTCTCATGAGCCCAAACAAGTCTCTAAAAGCATGAGTTTGCAACTACTTTACTTTTGGAGAAAATTCAAAACATTCATTATTCAATAGAGCCCAATAGCAAAAATCAGGTTTTGAATGAAGAATCACATTTCTTGGTAGAATCATGCAGGATTGAAATTTTTGATGGTTTTTTAACTCCTCTCAACAGCCCAAACAAGTTTCTAAAAGGATGAGTTTGCAACTACTTTACTTTTGGAGAAAATTCAAAACATTCATTATTCAATAGGGCCCAAACTATCAAAAACCAGCGGTTTCAATGAACACACATTTCTTGGTAGAATCATGCAGGACTGAAATTTTTGATGTTTTTCTACTCCTCTCATGAGCCCAAACAAGTCTCTAAAAGCATGAGTTTGCAACTACTTTACTTTTGGAGAAAATTCAAAACATTCATTATTCAATAGAGCCCAATAGCAAAAATCAGGTTTTGAATGAAGAATCACATTTCTTGGTAAAATCATGCAGGATTGAAATTTTTGATGGTTTTTTACTCCTCTCAACAGCCCAAACAAGTTTCTAAAAGTATGAGTTTGCAACTACTTTACTTTTGGAGAAAATTCAAAACATTCATTATTCAATAGGGCCCAAACTATCAAAAACCAGCGGTTTCAATGAACACACATTTCTTGGTAGAATCATGCAGGACTGAAATTTTTTATGTTTTTCTACTCCTCTCATGAGCCCAAACAAGTCTCTAAAAGCAAGAGTTTGCAAGTACTTTACTTTTGGAGAAAATTCAAAACATTCACTATTCAATAGAGCCCAATAGCAAAAATCAGGTTTTGAATGAACAATCACATTTCTTGGTAAAATCATGCAGGATTGAAATTTTTGATGGTTTTTTACTCCTCTCAACAGCCCAAACAAGTTTCTAAAAGGATGAGTTTGCAACTACTTTACTTTTGGAGAAAATTCAAAACATTCATTATTCAATAGGGCCCAAACTATCAAAAACCAGCGGTTTCAATGAACACACATTTCTTGGTAGAATCATGCAGGACTGAAATTTTTGATGTTTTTCTACTCCTCTCATGAGCCCAAACAAGTCTCTAAAAGCATGAGTTTGCAACTACTTTACTTTTGGAGAAAATTCAAAACATTCATTATTCAATAGAGCCCAATAGCAAAAATCAGGTTTTGAATGAAGAATCACATTTCTTGGTAGAATCATGCAGGATTGAAATTTTTGATGGTTTTTTACTCCTCTCAACAGCCCAAACAAGTTTCTAAAAGGATGAGTTTGCAACTACTTTACTTTTGGAGAAAATTCAAAACATTCATTATTCAATAGGGCCCAAAATATCAAAAACCAGCGGTTTGAATGAACACACATTTCTTGGTAGAATCGTGCAGGACTGAAATTTTTGAT